>NC_054470.1:192692410-192895524 GCF_017639515.1 Carcharodon carcharias | reverse complement strand
ATATACCCCACACCCCTCACTGTTACACTTGTTATACCCACCCCTCACTGTAAACACTCTGATATACCCACACCCCTCACTGTAACACTCCTAATTACCCCACACCCTCACACTGTAACACTCTGAAAAACCCACACCCCTCACTGAAACACTCAGGGATACACCAAACCCGTTACTGTAACACTCTGATATATCCCACACCCCTCACTGTAACACTCTGATATACCCCACAACCCTCACTGTAACACTCTGATATACCCCACACCCCTCACTGTAACACTCTGATATACCCACACCCCTCACTGTAACACTCTGATATACCCCCCACCCCCTCACTGTAACTCTGACATACCCTACACCCCTCACTGTAACACACTGATATACCCCATACCCCTCACTGTAACACACTGATGTACTCCACACCCCTCACTGTAACACTCTGATATACCCCACACCCCTCACTGTAACACTCTGATATACCCAACACCCCTCTCTGTAACACACTGATATACCTCACACCCCTCACTGTAACACTCTGATTTACGCCCCAGCCCTCACTGTAACACTCTGATATACCCCACACCCCTCACTGTAATACTCTGATATACCCCACACCCCTCACTGTAACACTCTGATATACCCCACACCCATCACTGTAACACTCTGATAAACCCCACACCCCCTACTGTAACACTCTGATATACCCCACACCCCTCACTGTAACACTCTGATATACCCCACACCCCTCACTGTAACACTCTGATATACCCCACACCCCTCACTGTAACACTCTGATATGACCCACAGTCCTCACTGTAACACTCAGATATACCCCACACCCCTCACTGTAACACTCTGATATACACACACCCCTCACTGTAACACTCTGATATACCCCACACCCCTCACTGTAACACTCTGATATATCCCACACCCCTCACTGTAACACTCTGATATAGCCAACACCCTTCAGTGTAGCACACTGATATATCCCACACCCTCACTGTAACACTCTGATATAACCCACACACATAATTGTAACACTCTGATATATCGCACACCCCTCACTGTAACACTCTGATATACCCCACACCCTCACTGTAACACTCTGATATACCCCACACCCCTCACTGTAACACTCTGAATCCCCACACCCCTCACTGTAACACTCTGATATACCCACACCCCTCACTGTAACACTCTGATATACCCCACACCCCTCACTGTAACACTCTGATATACCCCACACCCCTCACTGTAACACTCTGAAATACCCCACACCCCTCACTGTAACACTCTGATATACCCCACACCCCTCACTGTAACACTCTGATATACCCCACACCCCTCACTGTAACAACTGATATTACCCCACACCCCTCACTGTAACACCTGATATACCCCCACCCCTCACTGTAACACTCTGATATACCCCACACTCCTCACTGTAACACTCTGATATGCCCCACACCCCTCACTGTAACACTCTGATATACCCCACACACCCCTCACTGTAACACTCTGATATACCCCACACCCCTCACTGTAACACTCTGATATACCCCACACCACTCACTGTAACACTCTGATATACTCCACGCCCCTCACTGTAACACTCTAATATACCCCACCCTCACTGTAACACTCTGATATACCCACACCCCCTCACTGTAACACTCTGATATAAACCCACACCCCTCACTGTAACACTCTGATATACCCACACCCCTCACTGTAACACTCTGATATACCCCACACCCTCACTGTAACACTCTGATATACCCCACACCCCTCACTGTAACACTCTGATATACCCCACACCCCTCACTGTAACACTCTGATATACCCCACACCCCTCACTGTAACACTCTGATATAACCCACACCCATCACTGTAACACTATGATATAACCCACTCCCCTCACTGTAACACTCTGATATACCCCACACCCCTCACTGTAACACTCTGATACACCCCACACCCCTGACTGTAACACTCTGATATACAACCCACACCCATCAATGTAACACTCTGATATACCCCACACCCCTCACTGTAACACTCTGATATAACCCACACCCCTCACTGGGACACTCTGATAGACCCACACCCCTCACTGTAACACTCTGATATACAACCCACGCCCATCAATGTAAGTCTCTGATATACCCTACATCCCTCACTCTAACACTCTGATATACCCCACACCCCTCACTGTAACACTCTGATATACCCCACAACCCTCACTGTAACACTCTGATATACCCATAACCTCTCACTGTAACACACTGATATACCCCACACCCCTCACTGTAACACTCTGATATACCCCACAAACCGCACTGTAACACTCTGATATACCCCACACACCCCTCACTGTAACACTCTGATATACCCCACACCCCTCACTGTAACACTCTGATATACCCCACACCCTCACTGTAACACTCTGAATACCCCACACCCCTCACTGTAACACTCTGATATATCCCACAACCCTCACTGTAACACTCTGATATACCCCACACCCCTCACTGTAACACTCTGATATACCCCACACCCCTCACTGTAACACTCTGATATACCCCACACCCTCACTGTAACACTCTGATATACCCCACACCCCTCACTGTAACACTCTGATATACCCCACACCCCTCACTGTAACACTCTGATATACCCCACACCCCTCACTGTAACACTCTGATATACCCCACACCCCTCACTGTAACACTCTGTAAAACCCACACCCCTCACTGTAACACTCTGATATACCCCACACCCCTCACTGTAACACTCTGTATATCCCCACCCCTCACTGTAACACTCTGATATACCCACACCCCTCACTGTAACACTCTGATATACCCCACACCCCTCACTGTAACACTCTGATATACCCCACACCCCTCACTGTAACACTCTGATATACCCCACAACCCTCACTGTAACACTCTGATATACCCACACCCCTCACTGTAACACTCTGATATACCCCACACCCCTCACTGTAACACTCTGATATACCCCACACCCCTCACTGTAACACTCTGATATACCCCACACCCCTCACTGTAACACTCTGATATACCCCACACCCCTCACTGTAACACTCTGATATACCCCACACCCCTCACTGTAACACTCTGATATACCCCACACACCTCACTGTAACACTCTGATATACCCCACACCCCTCACTGTAACACTCTGATATACCCCACACCCCACTGTAACACTCTGATATACCCCACACCCCTCACTGTAACACTCTGATATACCCCACACCCCTCACTGTAACACTCTGATATACCCCACACCCCTCACTGTAACACTCTGATATACCCCACACCCCTCACTGTAACACTCTGATATACCCACACCCCTCACTGTAACACTCTGATATACACACCACACCCCTCACTGTAACACTCTGATATACCCCACACACCTCACTGTAACACTCTGATATACCCCACACCCCTGTCTGTAACACTCTGATAAAACCCACACCCCTCACTGGGACACTCTGAGAGACCCACACCCCTCACTGTAACACTCTGATATACCCCACACCCCTCACTGTAACACTCTGATATACCCCACACCCCTCACTGTAACACCCTGATATACCCCACACCCCTCACTGTAACACTCTGATATACCACACACCCCCTCACTGTAACACTCTGATATACCCCACACCTCTCACTGTAACACCCTGATTTTACCCACACCCCTCACTGTAACACTCTGATATATCCCACACCCCTCACTGTAACACTCTGATATACTCCACACCCCTCACTGTAACACTCTGATATACCCCACACCCCTCACTGTAACACTCTGATATACCCCACCCCCTCACTGTAACACGCTGATTTATCCCACAGCTCTCAGTAGAAGACTCTGATATATCCCTCACCCCTCACTGTAACACTCTGATATACCCCACACCCCTCACTGTAACACTCTGATATACCCCACACCACTCACTGTAACACTCTGATATACCCCACACCCCTCACTGTAACACTCTGATATACCCCACACCCCTCACTGTAACACTCTGATATACCCCACACCCCTCACTGTAACACTCTGATATCCCACAAACCCCTCAGAGTAACACTCTGATATACCCCACACCCCTCACTGTAACACTCTGATATACCCCACACCCCTCACTGTAACACTCTGATATACCCACACCCCCTCACTGTAACACTCTGATATACCCCACACCCTCACTGTAACACTCTGATATACCCCACACCCCTCACTGTAACTCTCTGAATTACCCACACCCCTCACTGTAACACTCTGATATACCCCACACCCCTCACTGTAACACTCTGATATACCCCACACCCCTCACTGTAACACTCTGATATACACCACACCCCTCACTGTAACACTCTGATATACCCACACCCCTCACTGTAACACTCTGATATACCCCACACCCCTCAATGTAACACTCTGATATACCCACACTCCACACTGTAAAATTCTGATATACCCCACACACCTCACTGCTACACTCTGATATACCCCACACCCCTCACTGTAACACTCTGATATACCCCACACCCCACACTGTGACACTCTGATATACCCCACACCCCTCACTGTAACACTCTGATAACCCCACACCCCTCACTGTAACACTCTGATATATCCCACACCCCTCACTGTAACACCTGATATATCCACACCCCACACTGTAACACTCCGATATACCCCACACCCCTCACTGTAACACTCTGATATACCCCACACCCCTCACTGTAACACTCTGATATACCCCACACCCCTCACTGTAACACTCTGATATACCCCACACCCTCAATATAACACTCTGATATACCCACAACCCTCACTGTAACACTCTGATGTACCACAAACCCCTCACTGTAACACTCTGATATCCCCACACCCCTCACTGTAACACTCTGATATACCCCACACCCCTCACTGTAACACTCTGATATACCCCACACCCTTCACTGTAACACTCTGATATACCCCACAACCCTCACTGTAACACTCTGATATACCCCACACCCCTCACTGTAACACTCTGATATACCCACAACCCTCACTGTAACACTCTGATATACCCCACACCCCTCACTGTAACACTCTGATATACCCCACACCCCTCACTGTAACACTCTGATATACCCCACACCCCTCACTGTAACACACTGATATACTCCACACCCCTCACTGTAACACTCTGATATACCCCACACCCCTCACTGTAACACTCTGATGTACCCCACACCACTCACTGTAACACTCTGATATACCCCACACCCCTCACTGTAACACTCTGATATACCCCACAACCCTCACTGTAACACTCTGATATACCCCACACCCCTCACTGTGACACTCTGTTATATCCCACACCCCTCACTGTAACACTCTGATATATCCCACACCCCACACTGTAACACTCTGATATACCCAACACCCCTCACTGTAACACTCTGATATACCCCACACCCCTCACTGTAACACTCTGATATACCCCACACCACTCACTGTAACACTCTGATATACCCCACACCCCTCACTGTAACACTCTGATATACCCCACAACCCTCACTGTAACACTCTGATATACCCCACACCCCTCACTGTAACACTCTGATATACCCCACACCCCTCACTGTAACACTCTAATATACCCCACACCCCTCACTGTAACACTCTGATATACCCCACACCCCTCACTGTAACACTCTGATATACCCCACACCCCTCACTGTAACACTCTGATATACCCCACAACCTCACTGTAACACTCTGATATACCCCACACCCTCACTGTAACACTGTGTATCCCACACCCTCACTGTAACACTCTGATATACCCACCCCCTCACTGTAACACTCTGATATACCCACACCCCTCACTGTAACACTCTGATATACCCACACCCTCACTGTAACACTCTGATATACCCCACACCCCTCACTGTAACACTCTGATATACCCCACACCCCTCACTGTAACACTCTGATATACCCCACCCCTCACTGTAACACTCTGATATACCCCACACCCCTCACTGTAACACTCTGATATACCCCACACCCCTCACTGTAACACTCTGATATACCCCACACCCCTCACTGTAACACTCTGATATACCCCACACCCCTCACTGTAACACTCTGATATACCCCACACCCCTCACTGTAACACTCTGATATACCGACACTGTAACACTCTGATATACCCACACCCCTCACTGTAACACTCTGATATACCCCACACCCCTCACTGTAACACTCTGATATACCCCACACCCCTCACTGTAACACTCTGATATACCCCACACCCCTCAATGCAAAACTCTGATATAACCCACACCCCTCACTGTAACACTCTGAAAACCCTACACCCCTCACTGTAACACTCTGATAACCCCACACCCCTCACTGTAACACTCTGATATACCCCACACCCCTCACTGTAACACTCTTAAAACCTCACACCCCTCACTGTAACACTCTGATATATCCACACACACTCACTGTAACACTCTGATATACCCCACACCCCTCACTGTAACACTCTGATATACCCCACACCCCTCACTGTAACACTCTGATATACCCAACACCCCTCACTGTAACACTCTGATATACCCCACACCCCTCACTGTAACACTCTGATATACCCACACCCCTCACTGTAACACTCTGATATACCCCACACCCCTCACTGTAACACTCTGATATACCCCACACCCCTCACTGTAACACTCTGATATACCCCACACCCCTCACTGTAACACTCTGATATACCCCACACCCTCACTGTGACACTCTGATATACCCCACACCCCTCACTGTAACACTCTGATATACCCCACACCCCTCACTGTAACACTCTGATATACCCCACACCCCTCACTGTAACACTCTGATATACACCACACCCCACACTGTAACACTCTGATATATCCCACACCCCTCACTGTAACACTCTGATATACCCCACACCCCTCACTGTAACACTCTGATATACCCCACACCCCTCACTGTAACACTCTGATATACCCCACACCCTCACTGTATATACCCCACACCCTCACTGTATCATCTGATATACCCACACAACTCCCTGTGACACTCTGATATACCCCACACCCCTCACTGTAACACTCTGATATACCCCACACCCCTCACTGTAACACTCTGATATACCCACACACCCTCACTGTAACACTCTGATATACCCCACACCCTCACTGTAACACTCTGATATATCCCACACCCTCACTGTAACACTCTGATATATCCCACACGCCTCACTGTAACACTCTGATATACCCACACACCCTCACTGTAACACTCTGATATACCCCACACCCTCACTGTAACACTCTGATATACCCACACCCCTCACTGTAACACTCTGATATACCCCACACCCCTCACTGTAACACTCTGATATAACCCACAACCCTCACTGTAACACTCTATATCCCACACCCCTCACTGTAACACTCTGATATACCCACACCCCTCACTGTAACACTCTGATATACCCCACACCCCTCACTGTAACACTCTGATATACCCCACACCCCTCACTGTAACACTCTGATATACCCCACACCCCTCACTGTAACACTCTGATATAACCACACCCCTCACTGTAACACTCTGATATACCCCACACCCCTCACTGTACTCACTTGATACCCCACATCCCTCACTGTAACACTCTGATATATCCCACACCCCTCACTGTAACACTCTGATATACCCAACACCCCTCACTGTAACACTCTGATATACCCCACACCCCTCACTGTAACACTCTGATATACCCCACACCCTCACTGTAACACTCTGATATACCCCACCCCTCACTGTAACACTCTGATATACCCACCCCCTCACTGTAACACTCTGATATACCCCACCCCCTCACTGTAACACTCTGATATACCCCACACCCCTCACTGTAACACTCTGATATACCGCACACACCCCTCACTGTAACACTCTGATATACCCCACACCCCTCACTGTAACACTCTGATATACCCCACACCCCTCACTGTAACACTCTGAAAAACCCACACCCCTCACTGAAACACTCAGGGATACACCAAACCCGTTACTGTAACACTCTGATATATCCGATATCCCTCACTGTAACACTCTGATACACCCGCACCGCTCACTGTAACACTCTGATATACCCCACACCCCTCACTGTAACACTCTGATATAGCCCACAACCCTCACTGTAACACTCTGATATAACCCACACCCCTCACTGTAACACTCTGATATACCCAACAACCCTCACTGTAACACTCTGATATACCCCACACCCCTCACTGTAACACTCTGATATATCCCACACCCCTCACTGTAACACTCTGATATATCCCACACCCCTCACTGTAACACTCTGATATAAACCACACCCCTCACTGTAACACTCTGATATACCCCACACCCTCACTGTAACACTCTGAAATATCCCACACACCTCACTGTAACACTCTGATATACCCCACAACCCTCACTGTAACACTCTGATATACCCCACACCCCTCACTGTAACACTCTGATATACTCCACACCCCTCACTGTAACACTCTGATATACCCCACACCCCTCACTGTAACACTCTGATATACCCCACACCCCTCACTGTAACACTCTGATATACCCCACACCCCTCACTGTAACACTCTGATATAACCCACACCTCACTGTAACACTCTGATATAACCCACACCCTTCACTGTAACACTCTGATATACCCCACACCCCTCACTGTAACACTCTGATATACCCCACACCCCTCACTGTAACACTCTGATATACCCACACCCCTCACTGTAACACTCTGATATACCCCCACCCCTCACTGTAACACTCTGATATACCCCACAACCCTCACTGTAACACTCTGATATACCCCACACCCCTCACTGTAACACTCTGATATATCCCACACCCCTCACTGTAACACTCTGATATATCCCACACCCCTCACTGTAACACTCTGATATACCCAACACCACTCACTGTAACACTCTGATATACCCCACACCCTCACTGTAACACTCTGATATACCCCACACCCCTCACTGTAACACTCTGATATACCCCACACCCCTCACTGTAACACTCTGATATAACCCACACCCCTCACTGTAACACTCTGATATAACCCACACCCCTCACTGTAACACTCTGATATACCCCACCCCTCACGCTAACACTCTGATATACCCCACACCCCTCACTGTAACACACTGATATACCCCACACCCCTCACTGTAACACTCTGATATACCCCACAACCCTCACTGTAACACTCTGATATACCCCACACCCCTCACTGTAACACTCTGATATATCCCACACCCCTCACTGTAACACTCTGATATATCCCACACCCCTCACTGTAACACTCTGATATACCCCACACCCCTCACTGTAACACTCTGATATACACCAAACCCTCACTGTAACACTCTGATATACCCCACACCCCTCACTGTAACACTCTGATATACCCCACAGCCCTCACTGTAACACTCTGATATACCCCACACCCCTCACTGTAACACTCTGATATATCCCACACCCCTCACTGTAACACTCTGATATACCCCACCCCTCACTGTAACACTCTGATATACCCCACACCCCTCACTGTAACACTCTGATATACCCCACACCCCTCACTGTAACACTCTGATATACCCCTCACTGTAACACTCTGATATACCCCACACCCCTCACTGTAACACTCTGATATACCCCACACCCCTCACTGTAACATCTGATATACCCCACACCCCTCACTGTAACACTCTGATGTGCCCCACAGACCTCTCTGTAACACTCTGATATACCCCACACCCCTCATTCTAACACACTGGTATCACCCACACCCGCCACTGTAACACTCTGATATACCCCACACCCTCACTGTAACACCCTGGTATGCCCCACACCCCTCAGTGTAACACTCTGATATACCCCACACCCTCACTGTAACACTCTGATATACCCCACACCCCTCACTGTAACACTCTGATATACCCCACACCCCTCACTGTAACACTCTGATATACCCCACACACCTCACTGTAACACTCTGATATACCCCACACCCCTCACTGTACACTCTGATATATCCCACACCCCTCACTGTAACACTCTGATATATCCCACACCCCACTCTGTAACACTCTGATATACATCACGCCACTCACTGTAACACTCTGATATACCCCACACCCCTCACTGTAACACTCTGATATACCCCACACCCCTCACTGTAACACTCTGATATACCCCACACCCCTCACTGTAACACTCTGATATAACCCACACCCTCACTGTAACACTCTGATATATCCCAAACCCCTCACTGTAACACTCTGATATACCCCACACCCCTCACTGTAACACTCTGATATACCCCACACCCCTCACTGTAACACTCTGATATACCCCACACCCTCACTGTAACACACTGATATACCCCACACCCCTCACTGTAACACTCTGATATACCCCACACCCCTCACTGTAACACTCTGATATACCCACACCCCTCACTGTAACACTCTGATATACCCCACACCCCTCACTGTAACACTCTGATATACCCCACAACCCTCACTGTAACACTCTGATATACCCCACACCCCTCACTGTAACACTCTGATATACCCCACACCCCTCACTGTAACACTCTGATTTTCCCCACACATCTCACTGTGACACACTCTGATATACCCAACACCCCTCACTGTAACACTCTGATATACGCCACACCCTCACTGTAACACTCTGATATACCCCACAACCCTCACTGTAACACTCTGATATACCCCACACCCCTCACTGTAACACTCTGATATACCCCACATCAGTCAGTGTAACACTCTGATATACCCCACACCCCTCACTGTAACACTCTGATATACCCCACACCCCTCACTGTAACACTCTGATATACCCCACACCTCTCACTGTAACCCCCTGATATACCCCACAACCCTCACTGTAACACTCTGATATACCCCACACCCTTCACTGTAACACTCTGATATAGCCCACACCCCTCACTGTAACACTCTGATATAGCCAAAACCCTCACTGTAACACTCTGATATACCCCACACCCCTCACTGTAACACTCTGATATACCCCACACCCCTCACTGTAACACTCTGATATACCCCACAACCCTCACTGTAACACTCTGATATACCCCACACCCCTCACTGTAACACTCTGATATACCCCACACACCTCACTGTAACACTCTGATATATCCCACACCCCTCACTGTAACACTCTGTTATATCCCACACCCCCTCACTGTAGCACACTGATATACCCCACACCCCCTCACTGTAACACACTGATATATCCCACAACCCTCACTGTAACACTCTGATATCCCCAACCCCTCACTGTAACACTCTGATATCCCCACACCCCTCACTGTAACACTGATATACCTCACACCCCCCACTGTAACACTCTGATATACCCCACACCCCTCACTGTAACACTCTGATATACCCCACACCCCTCACTGTAACACTCTGATATATCCCACACCCCTCACTGTAACACTCTGATATACCCCACATCCCCCACTGTAACACTCCGATATATCCCACACCCCTCACTGTGACACTCTGATATAGTAACACACTTCACTGTAACACTCTGATATACCCCACACCCTTCACTGTAACGCACTGATATACCCCACGCCCCTCACTGTAACACTCTGATATACCGCACAACCCTCTACTGTAACACTCTGATATACCCCACACACCTCACTGTAACACTCTGATATACCCCACACCCCTCACTGTAACACTCTGATATACCCCACAACCCTCACTGTAACACTCTGATATACCCCACACCCCTCACTCTCACACTCTGGTAAACCCCACACCCCTCACTGTAACACTCTGATATAACCCACACCCCTCACTGTAACACTCTGATATACCCCACACCACTCACAGTAACACTCTGATATACCCACACCCCTCACTGTAACACTCTGATATATCCCACACCCCTCACTGTAAACTCTGATATACCCACACACCCTCACTGTAACACTCTGATATACCCCACACCCCTCACTGTAACACTCTGATATATCCCACACCCCTCACTGTAACACTGATCCCCCACACCGCTCACTTTAACACTCTGATATACCCACACCCCTCAATGTAACACTCTGATATACCGCACAAAACCTCACTGTAACACTCTGATATACCCCACACCCGGCACTGTAACATTCTGCTATACCCCACAGCCCACACTGTAACTCTGATATACCCCACACCCCTCACTGTAACACTCTGATATACCCCACACCCCTCACTGTAACACTCTGATATAACCCACACCCCTCACTGTAACACTCTGATATACCCCACACCCCTCACTGTAACACTCTGATATACCCCACACCCCTCACTGTAACACTCTGATATACCCACACCCCTCACTGTAACACTCTGATATACCCCACACCCCACTGTAACACTCTGATATACCCCACACCCTCACTGTAACACTCTGATACACCCCACACCCCTCACTGTACACTCTGATATACCCCACACCCCTCACTGTAACACTCTGATATACCCCACACCCCTCACTGTAACACTCTGATATACCCACACCCCTCACTGTAACACTCTGATATACCCCACACCCCTCACTGTAACACTCTGATATACCCCACACCCCTCACTGTAACACTCTGATATACCCCACACCCTCACTGTAACACTCTGATATACACCACACCCCTCACTGTAACACTCTGATATATCCCACACCCCTCACTGTAACACTCTGATATACCCCACACCCCTCACTGTAACACTCTGATATACCCCACACCCCTCACTGTAACACTCTGATATACCCCACACCCTTCACTGTAACACACTGATATACCCCACACCCCTCACTGTAACACTCTGATATACCCACAACCCTCACTGTAACACTCTGATATACCCCACACCCCTCACTGTAACACTCTGATATACCCCACGCCAATCATTGTAACACTCTGATATACCCCACACACCCTCACTGTAACACTCTGATATACCCCACACCCCTCACTGTAACACTCTGATATATCCCACACCCCTCACTGTAACACTCTGATATATCCCACACCCCTCACTGTAACACTCTGATATACCCACACCCTCACTGTAACACTCAGATATACCCCACACCCTCACTGTAACACTCTGATATACCCCACACCCTCACTGTAACACTCTGATATACCACACACCCCTCACTGTAACACTCTGATATACCCCACAACCCTTCACTGTAACACTCTGATATACCCCACACCCCACTGTAACACTCTGATTATACCCACACCCTCACTGTAACACTGTGAAATATCCCACACCCCTCACTGTAACACTCTGATATACCCCACACCCCTCACTGTAACACACTGATATAACCCACACCCGTCACTGTAACACTCTGATATAACCCACACCCCTCACTGTAACACTCTGATATACCCCACACCCCTCACTGTAGCACTCTGATATAGCCCACACCACTCACTGTTACGCTCCGATATACCCCACACACCTCACTGTAACACTCTGATATACCCCACACCCCTCATTGTAACACTCTGATATACCCCACAACCCTCACTGTAACTCTCTGTTATACCCCACACCCTTCACTGTAATACACTGATATACCCCACACCCCTCACTGTAACACACTGATATACCCCACACCGCTCCCTGTGACACTGTGATATACCCCACACCCCTCACTGTAACACTCTGATATACCCCACACACCTCATTGTAACACTCTGATATAAACCACAACCCTCACTGTAACACTCTGATATACCCCACACCCCTAACTGTGACACTCTGTTATATCCCACACCCCTCACTTTAACACTCTGATATATCCCACACCCCACCCTGTAACACTCTGATATACACAACAGCCCTCACTGTAACACTCTGATATACCCCTCACCCATCAGTGTGAGACTCTGATATACCCTACACCCGTCACTGTAACTCTCTGAAAAACCCCAAACCCCTCACTGTAAGACTCTGATATAACCCACACCCCTCAATGTAACACTCTGATATACCCCACACCCCTCACTGCAACACTCTGATATACCTCACACCCCTCACTGTAACACTCTGATATACCCCACACCCTTCACTGTAATCCACTGATATACCCCACACCCCTCACTGTAACACACTGATATACCCCACACCTCTCCATGTGACACTCTGATATACCCCGCACACCTCACTGTAACACTCTGATATACCCCACACCCCTCATTGTAACACTCCGATATACCCCACAACCCTCACTGTAACACTCTGATATACTTCACACCCCTAACTGTGACACTCTGTTATATCCCACACCCCTCACTTTAACAATCTGATATATCCCACACCCCACCCTGTAACACTCTGATATACCCAACACCCCTCACTGTAACAATCTGATATACACCACACAACTCACTGTAACACTCTGATATATCCCACACCCATCACTGTAACACTCTGATATACTCCACAGCCCTCACTGTAACACTCTGAGATACACCAAACCCCTCACTGTAAGACTCTGATATATCCCACAACCATCACTGTAACACTCTGATATATCCCACACCCCTCACTGCAACACTCTGATATACCTCACACCCCTCACTGTAACACTCTGATATACCCCACACCCATCACTGTAATACACTGATATACCCCACACCCCTCACTGTAACACACTGATATACCCCACACCTCTCCCTGTCACACTCTGATATACCTCACACCCCTCACTGTAACACTCTGATATACCCCACACCCATCACTGTAATACACTGATATACCCCACACCCCTCACTGTAACACACTGATATACCCCACACCTCTCCCTGTCACACTCTGATATACCCCACATCCCTCACTGTAACACTCTGATATAACCCACACCCCTCATTGTAACACTCTGACGTACCCCACAACCCTCACTGTAACACTCTGATATACCCCACAACGATCACGTTAACACTCTGATATACCCCACACCCCTCACTGTGACACTCTGTTATATCCCACACCCATCACTGTAACACTGTGAAATATCCCACACCCCTCACTGTAACACTCTGATATACCCCACACCCCTAACAGTGACACTCTGTTATATCCCACACCCCTCACTTTAGCACTCTGATATATCCCACACCCCACCCTGTAACACTCTGATATACCCAACACCCATCACTGTAACACTCTGATATACACCACACTACTCACTGTAACACTCTGATATACCCCACACCCATCACTGTAACACTCTGATATACTCCACAGCCCTCACTATAACACTCTGAGATACACCAAACCCCTCACTGTAAGACTCTGATATATCCCACACCCCTCACTGTAACACCCTGATATACCCCACACCCCTCTCTGCAACACTCTGATATACCTCACACCCCTCACAGTAACACTCTGATATACCCCACACCCTTCACTGTGATACACTGATATACCCCACACCCCTCACTGTAACACACTGATATACCCCACACCTCTCCCTGTCACACTCTGATATACCCCACACCCCTCACTGTAACACTCTGATATACCCCACACCCCTCATTGTAACAATCTGATGTACCCCACAACCCTCACTGTAACACTCTGATATACCCCACACCCCTAACTGTGACACTCTGTTATATCCCACACCCCTCACTTTAACACTCTGATATATCCCACACCCCACCCTGTAACACTCTGATGTACCCAACACCCCTCACTGTAACACTCTGATATACACCACACTACTCACTGTAACACTCTGATATACCCCACACCCATCACTGTGACACACTGATATACCACACAGCCCTCACTGTAACACTCTGATATACCCCACAACCATCACGTTAACACTCTGATATACCCCACACCCCTCACTGTGACACTCTGTTATATCCCACACCCATCACTGTAACACTGTGAAATATCCCACACCCCTCACTGTAACACTCTGATATACCCCACACCCCTCACTGTAACACACTGATATAACCCACACCCGTCACTGTAACACTCTGATATAACCCACACCCCTCACTGTAACACTCTGATATACCCCACACCCCTCACTGTAGCACTCTGATATAGCCCACACCACTCACTGTTACGCTCCGATATACCCCACACACCTCACTGTAACACTCTGATATACCCCACATCCCTCATTGTAATACTCTGATATATCCCACACTCCTCACTGGAACAATCTGATATAGCCCACACCCCTCACTGTAACACTCTGATATAACCCACACCCCTCACTGTAACACTCTGATATATCCCACCCCCCACCCTGTACACTCTGATATACCCAACACCCCTCACTGTAACACTCTGATATACACCACACTACTCAGTGTAACACTCTGATATACCCCACACCCATCACTGTAACACTCTGATATACTCCACAGCCCTCACTATAACACTCTGAGATACACCAAACCCCTCACTGTAAGACTCTGATATATCCCACACCCCTCACTGTAACACCCTGATATACCCCACACACCTCTCTGCAACACTCTGATATACCTCACACCCCTCACTGTAACACTCTGATATACCCCACACCCTTCACTGTAATACACTGATATACCCCACACCCCTCACTGTAACACACTGATATACCCCGCACCTCTCCCTGTCACACTCTGATATACCCCACACCCCTCATTGTAACACTCTGATGTACCCCAGAACCCTCACTGTAACACTCTGATATACCCCACACCCCTAACTGTGACACTCTGTTATATCCCACACCCCTCACTTTAACACTCTGATATATCCCACACCCCACCCTGTAAAACTCTGATATACCCAACACCCCTCACTGTAACACTCTGATATACACCACACTACTCACTGTAACACTCTGATATACCCCACACCCATCACTGTGACACACTGATATACCACACAGCCCTCACTGTAACACTCTGATATACCCCACAACCATCACGTTAACACTGTGAAATATCCCAAACCCCTCACTGTAACACACTGATATACCCCACACCCCTCACTGTAACACTCTGATATAACCCACACCCGTCACTGTAACACTCTGATATAACCCACACCCCTCACTGTAACACTCTGATATACCCCACACCCCTCACTGTAACACTCTGATATACCCCACACCCCTCACTGTTACGCTCCGATATACCCCACACCCCTCACTGTAACACTCTGATATACCCCACAACCCTCACTGTAACTATCTGATATACCCCACACCCTTCACTGTAATACACTGATATACCCCACACCCCTCACTGTAACACACTGATATACCCCACACCGCTCCCTGTGACACTCTGATATACCCCACACCCCTCACTGTAACACTCTGATATACCCCACACACCTCATTGTAACACTCTGATATAACCCACAACCCTCACTGTAACACTCTGATATACCCCACACCCCTAACTGTGACACTCTGTTATATCCCACACCCCTCAATTTAACACTCTGATATATCCCACACCCCACCCTGTAACACTCTGATATACACAACAGCCCTCACTGTAACACTCTGATATACCCCTCACCCATCACTGTGACACTCTGATATACCCTAAACACGTCACTGTAACTCTCTGAAAAATCCCACACTCCTCACTGTAAGACTCTGATATAACCCACACCCCTCAATGTAACACTCTGATATACCCCACACCCCTCACTGTAACACTCTGATATACCCCACACCCGTCACTGTAACACTCTGATATACTCCACAGCCCTCACTGTAACACCCTAAGATACACCAAACCCCTCACTGTAAGACTCTTATATATCCCACACTCCTCACTGTAACACTCTGATATACACCAAACCCCTCACTGCAACACTCTGATATACCTCACACCCCTCACTGTAACACTCTGATATACCCCACACCCTTCACTCTAATACACTGATATACCCCACACCCCTCACTGTAACACACTGATATACCCCACACCTCTCCCTGTGACACTCTGATATACCCCATACACCTCACTGTAACACTCTGATATACCCCACACCCCTCATTGTAACACTCCGATATACCCCACAACCCTCACTGTAACACTCTGATATACTTCACACCCCTAACTGTGACACTCTGTTATATCCCACACCCCTCACTTTAACACTCTGATATATCCCACACCCCACCCTGTAACACTCTGATATACCCAACACCCCTCACTGTAACACTCTGATATACACCACACTACTCACTGTAACACTCTGATATATCCCACACCCCTCACTGTAACACTCTGATATACCCTACACCCCTCACTGTTACGCTCCGATATACCCCACACCCCTCACTGTAACTCTCTGATATACCCCACACCCCTCACTGTAACACTCTGATATACCCCACACCACTCATTGTAACACTCTGATATACCCCACAACCCTCACTGTAACACTCTGATATACCCCACACCCCTAACTGTGACACTCTGTTATATACCACACCCCTCACTTTAACACTCTGATATACCCGACACCCCTCACTGTAACACTCTGATATGTCCCACACCCCCACTGTAACAATCTGATATACCCCACACCCCTCACTGTAACACTCTGATATACCGAACACCCCTCACTCTAACACTCTGAAATACCCCACACCCCTCACTGTAACACTCTGATGTACCCCACACCCCTCACTGTAACACTCTGATATACTCCAAACCCCTCACTGTAACATTCTGATATACCCCACACCCCTCACTGTAACACTCTGATATACCCAACACCCCTCACTGTAACACACTGATATACCCCACACCCCTCACTGTAACACTCTGATATATGCCCCAGCCCTCACTGTAACACTCTGATATACCCCACAACCATCACGTTGACACTCTGATATACCCCACACCCCTCACTGTGACACTCTGTTATATCCCACAGCCATCACTGTAACACTGTGATATATCCCACACCCCTCACTGCAACACTCTGATATACCCCACACCCCTCACTGTAATACTCTGATATATCCCATACCCCTCACTGTAACAATCTAATATAGCCCACAGCCCTCACTGTAACACTCTGATATAACCCACACCCCTCACTGTAACACTCTGATATAACCCACACCCCTCACTGTAACACTCTGATATACCCCACACCCCTCACTGTAACACTCTGATATACCACACACCCCTCACTGTTACGCTCTGATATACCCCACACCCCTCACTGTAACACTCTGATATACCCCACACCCCTCACTGTAACACTCTAATATACCCCACACCCATCACTGTAACACACTGATATACCCCACACCCCTCACTGTAACACTCTGATATACCTCTCACACATCACTGTGACACTCTGATATACCCTACACCCCTCACTGTAACTCTCTGAAAAATCCCACACCCCTCACTGTAAGACTCTGATATAACCCACACCCCTCAATGTTACACTCTGATATACCCCACACCCCTCACTGTAACACTCTGATATACCCCACACCCCTCACTGTAACACACTGATATACCCGACACCCCTCACTGTAACGCTTTGAGGTACACCACACCCCTCACTGTAACACTCTGATATACACCACACTACTCACTGTAACACTCTGATATACCCCACACCCCTCACTGTAATACTCTGATATATCCCACACTCCTCACTGTAACAATCTGATATAGCTCACAGCCCTCACTGTAACACTCTGATATAACCCACACCCCTCACTGTAACACTCTGATATAACCCACACCCCTCACTGTAACACTCTGATATACCCCACACCCCTCACTGTAACACTCTGATATACCCCATACCCCTCACTGTTACGCTCCGATATACCGCACACCCCTCACTGTAACACTCTGATATACCCCACACCCCTCATTCTAACAATCTGAAATACCCCACACCCCTCACTGTAACACTCTGATGTACCCCACACCCCTCACTGTAACACTCTGATATACCCCTCACCCCTCACTGTCAGACTCTGACATACCCCACACCCCTCACTGTAACACTCTGATATACCCCATACCCCTCCCTGTAACACACTGATATACTCCAAACCCCTCACTGTAACATTCTGATATACCCCACACCCCTCACTCTAACACTCTGATATACACAACACCCCTCACTGTAACACACTGATATACCCCACACCCCTCTCTGTAACACTCTGATATACGCCCCAGCCCTCACTTTAACACTCTGATATACCCCACACCCCTCAATGTAACGCTCTGATATACCCCACACCCCTCACTGTAACACTCTGATATACCATACTCCCATCACTGTAACACACTGATATACCCCACAGCCCTCACTGTAACACTCTGATATACCCCACGACCATCACGTTGACACTCTGATATACCCCTCACCCCTCACTGTGACACTCTGTTATATCCCACACCCATCACTGTAACTCTGTGATATATCCCACACCACTCACTGCAACACTCTGATATTCCCCACACCCCTCACTGTAACACTCTGATATACACCACACTACTCACTGTAACACTCTGATATACCCCACACCCCTCACTGTAATACTCTGATATATCCCACACCCCTCACTGTAACAATCTGATATAGCCCACAGCCCTCACTGTAACACTCTGATATAACCCACACCCCTCACTGTAACACTCTGATATAACCCACACCCCCCACTGTAACACTCTGATATACCCCACACCCCTCACTGTAACACTCTGATATACCCCACACCCCTCACTGCTACACTCTGATATACCCCACAACCCTCACTGTAACACTCTGATGTACCCCACACCCCTCACTGTAACACTCTGATATACCCCACAACCTTCACTGTCAGACTCTAACTTACCCCACACCCCTCACTGTAACACTCTGAAATACCCCATACCCCTCATTGTAACACACTGATATACTCCACACCCCTCACTGTAACATTCTGATATACCCCACACCCCTCACTGTAACACTCTGATATACCCCACACCCCTCACAGTAACACACTGATATACCCCACAACCCTCACTGTAACACTCTGATATACGCCCCAGCCCTCACTTTAACACTCTGATATACCCCACACCCCTCAATGTAACGCTCTGATATACCCCACACACCTCACTGTAACACTCTGATATACCACACTCCCATCACTGTAACACACTGATATACCCCACAGCCCTCACTGTAACACTCTGATATACACCACACTACTCACTGTAACACTCTGATATACCCCACACCCCTCACTGTAATACTCTGATATATCCCACACCCCTCACTGTAACAATCTGATATAGCCCACAGCCCTCACTGTAACACTCTGATATAACCCACACCCCTCACTGTAACACTCTGATATAACCCACACCCCTCACTGTAACACTCTGATATACCCCACACCCCTCACTGTAACACTCTGATATACCCCACACCCCTCACTGTTACGCTCTGATATACCCCACACCCCTCACTGTAACACTCTGATATACCCCACACCCCTCACTGTAACACTCTAATATACCCCACACCCCTCACTGTAACACCCTGATATACCCCTCACCCATCACTGTGACGCTCTGATATACCCTACACCCCTCACTGTAACTCTTTGAAAAATCCCACACCCCTCACTGTAACACTCTGATATACCCCACACCCCTCACTGTTACGCTCTGATATACCCCACACCCCTCACTGTTACGCTCTGATATACCCCACGCCCCTCACTGTAAGACTCTGATATAACCCACACCCCTCAATGTAAGACTCTGATATACCCCACACCCCTCACTGTAACACTCCGATATACCCCACACCCGTCACTGTAACACACTGATATACCCCACACCGCTCCTTGTGACACTCTGATATACCCCACACCCCTCACTGTAACACTCTGATATACCCCACACCCCTCATTGTAACACTCTGATATACCCCACGACACTCACTGTAACACTCTGATATACCCCACACCCCTCACTGAAACACTCTGATATACCCCTCACCCATCACTGTGACACTCTGATATACCCTACACCCCTCACTGTAACTCTCTGAAAAACCCCACACCCTTCACTGTAAGACTCTGATGTACCCCACAACCCTCACTGTAACACTCTGATATACCCCACACCCGTCACTGTAACACTCTGATATAGTCCACAGCCCTCACTGTAACACTCTGTTATACACCAAACCCTTCACTGTAAGACTCTGATATATCCCACACCCCTCACTGTAACACTCTGATATAACCCACACCCCTCACTGCAACACTCTGATATACCTCACACCCCTCACTGTAACACTCTGATAAACCCACACCCTTCACTGTAATACACTGATATTCCCCACACCCCTCACTGTAACACACTGATATACCCCACACCGCTCCCTGTGACACTCTGATATACCCCACACCCCTCACTGTAACACTCTGATATACCCCACACCCCTCACTGTAACACACTGCTATACCCCACACCCCTCACTGTAACACCCTAATATACCCCACACCCCTCACTGTGACACTCTGACATAACACACACCCCTCACTGTAACACTGTGATATACCCCATACCCCTCCCTGTAACACACTGATATACTCCAAACCCCTCACTGTAACATTCTGATATACCCCACACCCCTCACTGTAGCACTCTGATATACCCAACACCCCTCACTGTAACACACTGATATACCCCACACCCCTCACTGTAACACTCTGATATACGCCCCAGCCCTCACTGTAAAACTCTGATATACCCCACACCCCTGAATGTAACGCTCTGATATACCCCACACCCCTCACTGTAACACTCTGATATACCACACACCCATCACTGTAACACACTGATATACCCCACAGCCCTCACTGTAACACTCTGATATACCCCACGACCATCACGTTGACACTCTGATATACGCCTCACCCCTCACTGTGACACTCTGTTATATCCCACACCCATCACTGTAACTCTGTGATATATCCCACACCCCTCACTGCAACACTCTGATATACCCCACACCCCTCACTGTAACACTCTGATATACCCCACACCCCTCATTGTAACACTCTGATATACCCCACAACACTCTCTGTAACACTCTGATATACCCCACACCCCTAACTTTGACACTCTGTTATATCCCACACCCCTCACTTTCACACTCTGATATATCCCACACCCCACCCTGTAACACGCTGATATACCCAACAGCCCTCACTGTAACACTCTGATATACCCCTCACCCTTCACTGTAACACACTGATATACCCGACACCCCTCACTGTAACACTTTGATGTACACCACACCCCTCACTGTAACACTCTGATATACACCACACTACTCACTGTAACACTCTGATATACCCCACACCCCTCACTGTAATACTCTGATATATCCCACACTCCTCACTGTAACAATCTGATATAGCCCACAGCCCTCACTGTAACACTCTGATATAACCCACACCCCTCACTGTAACACTCTGATATAACCCACACCCCTCACTGTAACACTCTGATATACCCCACACCCCTCACTGTAACACTCTGATATACCCCATACCCCTCACTGTTACGCTCCGATATACCCCACACCCCTCACTGTAACACTCTGATATACCCCACACCCCTCACTGTAACACTCTGATATACACCACACCCCTCATTGTAACACTCTGATATACCCCACAACCCTCACTGTAACACTCTGATATACCCCACACCCCTAACTGTGACACTCTGTTATATCCCACACCCCTCACTTTAACACTCTGATATACCCGACACCCCTCACTGTAACACTCTGATATGTCCCACACCCCCACTGTAACAATCTGATATACCCCACACCCCTCACTGTAACACTCTGATATACCCCACACCCCTCATTCTAACAATCTGAAATACCCCACACCCCTCACTGTAACACTCTGATGTACCGCACACCCCTCACTGTAACACTCTGATATACCCCATACCCCTCCCTGTAACACACTGATATACTCCAAACCCCTCACTGTAACATTCTGATATACCCCACACCCCTCACTGTAACACTCTGAGATACCCAACACCCCTCACTGTAACACACTGATATACCCCACACCCCTCACTGTAACACTCTGATATACGCCCCAGCCCTCACTTTAACACTCTGATATACCCCACACCCCTCAATGTAACGCTCTGATATACCCCACACCCCTCACTGTAACACTCTGATATACCACACTCCCATCACTGTAACACTCTGATATACCCCACGACCATCACGTTGACACTCTGATATACCCCTCACCCCTCACTGTGACACTCTGTTATATCCCACACCCATCACTGTAACTCTGTGATATATCCCACACCCCTCACTGCAACACTCTGATATACCCCACACCCCTCACTGTAACACTCTGATATACACGACACTACTCACTGTAACACTCTGATATACCCCACACCCCTCACTGTAATACTCTGATATATCCCACACCCCTCACTGTAACAATCTGATATAGCCCACAGCCCTCACTGTAACACTCTTTTATAACCCACACCCCTCACTGTAACACTCTGATATAACCCACACCCCTCACTGTAACACTCTGATATACCCCACACCCCTCACTGTAACACTCTGATATACCCCACACCCCTCACTGTTACGCTCTGATATACCCCACACCCCTCACTGTAACACTCTGATATACCCCACACCCCTCACTGTAACACTCTAATATACCCCACACCCCTCACTGTAACACACTGATATACCCCACACCCCTCACTTTAACACCCTGATATACCCCTCACCCATCACTGTGACGCTCTGATATACCCTACACCCCTCACTGTAACTCTTTGAAAAATCCCACACCCCTTACTGTAACACTCTGATATACCCCACACCCCTCACTGTTACGCTCTGATATACCCCACACCCCTCACTGTTACGCTCTGATATACCCCACACCCCTCACTGTAAGACTCTGATATAACCCACACCCCTCAATGTAAGACTCTGATATACCCCACACCCCTCACTGTAACACTCTGATATACCCCACACCCGTCACTGTAACACACTGATATACCCCACACCGCTCCTTGTGACACTCTGATATACCCCACACCCCTCACTGTAACACTCTGATATACCCCACACCCCTCACTGTAACACTCTGAAAAACCCCACAACACTCACTGTAACACTCTGATATACCCCACACCCCTCACTGTAACACTCTGATATACCCCTCACCCATCACTGTGACACTCTGATTTACCCTACACCCCTCACTGTAACTCTCTGAAAAACCCCACACCCTTCACTGTAAGACTCTGATGTACCCCACAACCCTCACTGTAACACTCTGATAAACCCACACCCTTCACTGTAATACACTGATATTCCCCACACCCCTCACTGTAACACACTGATATACCCCACACCGCTCCCTGTGACACTCTGATATACCCCACACCCCTCACTGTAACACTCTGATATACCCCACACCCCTCACTGTAACACACTGATATACCCCACACCCCTCAATGTAACACCCTGATATACCCCACACCCCTCACTGTGACACTCTGACATACCCCACACCCCTCACTGTAACACTCTGATATACCCCACACCCCTCACTGTAACACTCTGATATACCCCACACCCCTCACTGTAACACTCTGATATACCCCACACCCCTCACTGTAACACTCTTATATACCCCACAACCCTCACTGTAACACTCTGATATACCCCACACCCCTCACTGTGACACTCTGATATACCCCACACCCCTCCCTGTAACATTCTGATATACCCCACACCCCTCCTCTAACAATCTGATATATCCCACACCACTCACTGTAACACTGAGACTGACTTGCCTTAACTCTAACATATATTTTGGTGTTCGTGGTAATTCCATCAGAATTCTGGATTGCCGATGTTGTGGCCCCGACTGGTAACGTTGAGAAAATGGGAGAAGAAGAAAGTTCCCTTTACAGGAAGACTTTGACTGTACTGACGGGATGTCTCTCCTCTCTGGTTGGGTTTATCTCCTGTCACGTTTAACTGCAAATTTTCACAGTTTCCGGATTTGAAGCCTCACCGGGCAGGAGTTACCTTAAACAAAATCCTGCGGGTGCTGGAAATTTGAAGTTAAGTTGGAAAGCCCTGGAAATGCTCAGCAGGTTTGGCTGCGCCTGTGGCCAGAGAAACGGATTGAAGGGGCTTAATTTTGTCGGGGTGCGGGGGTTGGGGGGGTGAGGTGGGGGGGGGGGGGGGGGGGGTGGGGGAGCTGGTGGGGGGGTGGCGGTTGACCCCAGCCGGGGCTGGCAAGCTGGGTCAAGCCCGCACTGGCCGTTCTGGGGAGGCCTGGGCTGATTCTGGGGCAAATCAGGCAGCGGATAGGCTGCCGGGCGGGGCGCTTGTCCATTTAAGGGTGGAGACCCCCGCCTTGGAGAGTTTGCCAACAAGTTGACACTGGTGGAACTGCCCCCCACCCCCCCCCCGGTCTGGGTAGGCATCCTTGGCCCCCCCTCCGGAAGACGGTAACTGGGATTGGGGCCACTGGGGTCTGCAGGTGGGTCATGGTGATGGGAGCGGGAATGTTTTGGTGGGAGGGGGTGGAGATGAGTGGTTCCGCAGTGTTGGCCCTCCCACGTGCCACAGAGCGCCCAATCATCGGGCTACCCTCCCCCCCGAGACCACTGGGAGGCCAGCAGGTTTTAAGAAGCAGTGTCCCCATTGCAGTGGAGTCCTCCCCCACCCCCTGCAACCTCACCCTGGGTAAAATGCAGGAGGGGGGCCCTTAGTTGGCGCTTAACTGGCCTCTCGAAGACCTCTGTTGGTTCTCCGGGTGGGAACGCCGTTCTCCACCTCTCCCGTCGCTGGTAGAATTCCCTGAGATCTGGAAGATGAGGATCACCCACCTCCGCACGCCCTCAACACCTCCCCCCCACCCCCGACATCTTCCATCCCAGTCCTATGTCCCCAACGCCCACCCCACCCCACACCCCACCTTCACCGGCCTCCCAACCCAGTCCTGAGGGTGCCACTAGATTCGGCCCAATGTTTCAGGAGGACCGGCTTTCACCAACTCGGAGCATTAACCCTGTTTCTCTCTCCACCAATGCCTGCCCAGACCCGCTGAGCGTTTGCGGCATTTTCTGGTTTCACCTTAAAAGTGCGTCGTTGGCCGTCGGGCGCTTTGGGATTTCCCGAGGTCAGGAAAGGTGCTACAGGAATGCAAGTTTTTCCCTCCTCGGTGGAATAATTGTGGGACTTGTGACCATTTTTTTTTATGGAAACTGATCAGAGAGCCCAATCCACAGGAGCTCACCCAGAGCAGCTTCAGGCAGTAAGTTGGCGCGATGAAGATCCCCTCCCCCCCCCTATACAGTACACCATGTCAACAACATCAGAAACAACTTGCATTTACATAGCGTCCTTCACGCGGTGAGGCAACTCCACGTGCTTCACAAGGAAGTTATCGAAGGAAGCTTGACACGGAGCGTCATAAGGAGGCACGAGGACGAGTGACAAAGTACCTGGTCAAAGGAGCCGGTGTTAAGGAGCGTCTTAAAGGCGGGGGGCAGAAATGGAGAGGTTGGAGGGGTTTTAGTGAGGGAATTGCAGAGTATTTACAAAGCACAGTTACATAGTTTGTCTTGAGAAATGCTGCCTGCCAGTCAGACTTATCCACTGATTGAGAATAACCAGACCCGAAGTTGGTGTCAGAGACGCACTGATTCCTCATCCCAGGTCAAACTAACTAGGGTGTTCCCCAACCTTCACCCCTTTCAGCTTGGCTTCTCACGAAGTACAAAATACTCCAGTTGCTCCAAACTGAACGGCACAGCAGAAATTTGTTCCACCGACAGGCAGAGAGCTACCGGGGAGAAATCACTTTATTCAGTGAGTTGTTGTGAGCTGGAAAGTGCAGCCTGAACAGGCTGTGGAAGCAGGTGTGACAGTAACTGTCAAAAGGGAATTGGGATAAATAGTTAGAAGCTTTTTCAGGTCTCTGGGAATGGGACTGACTGGACAGCTCCTTCAAAGAGCTGGAGCAGGCGTGATGGGCTGAATGGCCCTCCTTCTGTGTTGTATCATTCTATGGTTCTATCAATCCCAGTTAAACCCATCATCCACTTCTCTCTCTCTCTCCCTCTCCGCCCAACACCCCCACACACCTTAAACCAGCTTATATTTCAACTCTTTCTTGGACTCGAACTCAAGTTCTGTTGAAGGTTCATGAGGACTCGAAACGTCAACTCTTTTCTTCTCCGCCGATGCTGCCAGACCTGCTGAGTTTTTCCAGGTAATTCTGTTTTTGTTGTGATTATCGGGTCTGCTTGAGGTTTAGCAACATTAGTCGCTTCTCCATGAGTCTCCTGGCAGGTCACAGCGCCCCAAACCGGGCCCCATTCTAGCCACCAAGGCCCCAAGCGTCAAACTAAATTCATCCTCGGGCTTCACCATCATAATTTCGTCAGATGCGGGCACCATTCAGAGGCGTGTGCCACATTTCCGGTGAAGTAACGCTGGCGGAATGGGAGCAGGGTCCCTGGCATTTCTCAACCTTTGGATCTGTAGTCAGTAGACCAATGATGGCCACTTCCTCTGCAATGGATCATAGAGACATAGAAATTAGGAGCAGGAGGAGGCCTTTCGGCCCTTCGAGCCTGCTCTGCCATTCATTATGATCATGGCTGATCATCCAACTCAATAGCCTGCTCCCACTTTCTCCCCATACCCTTTGATCCCTTTCACCCCAAGAGCTATAGAAGATATTAAGACCCACATTGCTGTGGCATTGGCATTTCCTCCCCCTAGCTCAGGGACAAACACTATTGCGCCCAGCTCTTGGCGATCAGTTGGCTACCCCAATATTTTCGTGGTTGATCTCCCACCTCCCACCCTCTATAAACTTTAGTTGATTCCAACGTCGTTGCCCATACTCTAATGTGCACCAAGTCCCACTCCCCTATCACCCCCACCCCTGTGCTTACTGAACTACACTAGCCCCCAGTCAGGCAACATATAAAATTCTCCTCCTCGTTTCCAGATCCCCCCATGGCCTCACCCATCCCTTTCTCTGTAACCTCCTCCAGCCCCAGAACCCTCCAATAAAATCACACCCATCTAATTCTGCCCACTTCATTATCCCTGATTTCCTTTGCTGCACCATCGGTGGCTGTCCCTCTAGCTGCCTCAGCTCAAGTTTTGGAATTCCTTCTCTAAATCTCTCTGTCTCCTATCTCACTCTTGTCCTTCAAGATTCCAGTCCAAGACCTCCCTCCTTAACCAGGCTTTGGGGTCACTGGCGGGCCCTAATATCTTCTCACTTGACTGGGCGCAAGATTTAGTTTGGATTCCACTCCCGCGAGGCACGGTGAGATGTAAAGGCGCTGCATAAATGCAAGTTGTTGTTGCTCTGGATAGCACACTCTGACTGGGGAGATTGGAACGACCAGTGTGTAATTTTGGATTCAGTATTGATGTATCTGTGGGAACCAGAGAGAGAGAAAGAGGGTCAAAAGGTGATGCCAGTTTGATGGATAGTGAAGGATAGTGTGACATTCGTTAGCTGACTAAGAGCTGAGGCCAGTTTACTGTAAACACAGCTCAGTCCTGACATAATGCTTCAACAGATCCTCAAAGGAACAGGAACATCCAAAACAGCCAGACAGCAACATCTCTGCCGCTCCCTCTACTCAGTCCTCTTGTTGACAAAAAGAGGAAGACTTGCATTTCCATAGCGCCTTTCTCACACCCAGAGTATCCCAAAGCTCTTTACAGCCAATGAAGTGCTTCTTAAAGTGTAGCCAGCTGTCATAACACAGGAAAGGCAGTGGTCAATTTGTGCACAACAAGACCCCACAAAGAGCCGTGTGATCGCGACCAAATGATCTGACTCAGTGATGTTGGTTGAGTGATGAATATTGGCCAGGCCGCTGGGGGGAAAGCATCCCCGGCTCTTCTTCGAAACAGTGACCGTGGGATCATCTACATCCACCTGAGAGGGTACACGGCTCCGTGGGTTTAACACCTCACCCGTAAGCTGTCACTTCCGACAGTGCAGCACTACCTCAGTAAGAATCATTAGACCATTAGAAATAGGAACAGGAGTCGGCCATTCAGCCCATCAAGCCTGTTCCACCATTCAATAAGTTTCTGGCTGATCTGCTCGTGGCCTTAACTCTACTTTTCTGTCAGTCCCCCATGACCCTTGACTCCCTCATCAATCAAAAACCTGTCTAACTCAGCCTTGAATATATTGAATGATCCAGCCCCCACTGCTCGCTGGGAAGAGAATTCCACAGACTAATGACCCTCTGAGAGAAGAGGTTTCTCCTCATCTTCATCTTAAATGGGAGATTCCCCCATTTTTAAACAGTGCCCCCTGTGCATCCACAAGAGGCAACGGCCTCTCAGCATCTACCCTCAGAATCTTATGTTTCAATAGATCGCCTCTCATTCTTCTAAACTCCAGTGCTCATAGGCCCAACCTGCTCAACCGTTCTTCACAAGATAGCCCCGTCAACCCAGGAATCAGCCAAGTGAACCTTCTCTGAACTGCTCCCAATGCAAGTGAGGAGACTGAAACAGTACACAGTACTTTAAGTGTGGTCTCACCAAGGCCCTGTACAGTTGTAGCAAGACTTCCCTACTTTTATACTCCATGCCCCTTACAATTAAAGCCAACATTCCATTTGACCTCCTAGTTACTTACTGAACCTTCGTAATAACGTTTGTGATTCATGTACCAGGACACCCAGATCCCTCTGTACCACAGCAATCCGCAGTCTCTCTCCATTTAAATAATATTCTGCTTTTCCTATTCTTCCTGCCAAAGTGGACAACCTCACCTTTTACCACAGTGTATTCCAACTTTATACCCACTCAATTAATCTACCTATATTTCTTTGCAGACTCTTTGTATCCTCCTCACAACTTGCTTTCCTACCTGTCTTTGTACCATCAATAAACTTGACCACAATACACTTGGTCCCTTCACCCAAGTCATTAATGTAGATTGGAAGTAGTTGAGACCCCGGCACCAGGACTGCATCCGGAGTGTCACCCCAGGTTATGAGCTGAATTCTCTGGACAACACATGAACCCATGGCCTTTTAACTCCAAGCCAAGGTTGAATATTCCCTCCGTGATAAATGGGAGGATTTAACCTCTCAGCATCATTAGTAATTCAATTGGTGAAACTGTGTGAATAGTACCTTCGGAATGTATGATTTCCGAGACTCTGATTGCATCAATTAGAGAAAAACACATTTGTCTTTATTCAAATGATGATTCAGAGCCCATTTCATATTCCAGAAATTTCTGCACATATCACTCAAAACCCATTAAGGTGGCAGTGCCAGGCACTGACCATAAGCAGTTAAATCACTACAGGTGCTGGGCATCCTAATCTTTCGCAGAAGCGTAGAATCATTACAGCGCAGAAGAAGGCCATTCAGCCCATCATGCCCATGCTGGCCCTCCTAAGGATAAATTCACACACTGCCACTCCCCCAACCTCTCCCCACATCCCTGCACTTTCTTCATTTTCAGATATTTAGAAAATTTAGAAAAATGTAGAAAAATTTACAGTACAGAAGGAGGCCACTCTGCCCATCATGTCTGCACCAGCCGAAAAATAAGCCCCCCTCAGCAAAATCCCATTTTATAGATGGGATTTTTCAGTTAGATGATTTCAGGTTACAAAGACTTAAATAGGAGGTCTTGTGGTGCAATGGGTAATGTCCCTGCCTCTGATCCAGATAGCTGCAGGTTCAAGTCCCACCTCAGGACTTAATGGACCATGGAAGATGTGTTCCTAACATGGCCAAACAGGTTGAGTATCAACTTGCAAATCCTTCCAACACACGCCACGGGCAGGCAGTAAGAGTGGGAGAGATTCATGGAATGGGAAGGATATTGGAGCCTCTATCATCACTCTCCGCAGTTCCAGGCTACAACATGCATGTAACAGTGTATGCTGGCACAGCTGAGTTGGCTCAGTTAGCTGAATGGCCAGTGTGGATGAGATTGGTGCCAGTAGCAAACGGTTCAATCTCCATTCTGGCCGGGGTGGATTCAGGATCTGCTTTCTTGCCCTATCTGTACTGGAGATTGTGGTGCCGTGGGTCAGATCTGCCTTTGGCCAGGGAACTCAAGAAGCAGATAGACTTGCCTGATGGGAGTTGAAGGAGAGTGAACCTTACAGAGGGAGATAAGCAACTAAATGGGACAAAAAAAGTTCATCTTGGCCATAGGGTTAAACCATCACTAACCAGAAGAGAAATGGGCATAGGTACGAGTTTGGTAAAGTTCAGCTCTGACAACAGGAAATACTTCTTCATGTAGAGAGTGTGGTTAAATCCTGGAATGGGCTCAATGTGTGGGACTGCAGGTAAAAATCACACCTCAAGAATAATTCAAGAAGCATTTAGACACTGAGATGGGGGCTTGTATGGTTTCCCCAGTCTTTCGGATACATGTCTAGTGGTTATGGTACTGGGCTAGCAAAAATGAAATATTGCATTTCTATAGCGCCTTTTAAACCCTAAGGACATCCCAAAGTTCTTTACAGCCAACAGAGTGTTTTTAACGTGTAGCCATTGTCGTAATGTAGGAAATGCAGGAGCCAATCTGTGCACAGCAAGCTCCCACAGGCATCAATGAGGCAATCACTTGGTAATCTGATTTAGTGATGGTTGGTTGAGGGATAAATATTGGTCAGGACATTAGGGACAAATCCCCTCTCTTCAAAATAATGCCCTGGGATTCTGAGAAGGATGATAAGGGGTGAAATTTAACTTTGCCAATAGTGTGAAACAGCTTCACTGTGAACCAGTAGCTGGTGTTAAATGGGGGATGATTGATGTCAAAGAAAAGAAATTCAGACACAATGTAAAATGGGCAAAGAGCATGTATCACACTCCTGCAATACAAATTCCATCCATTAAAAACTCAATCCATCTGATTGGGTAACTCATTCCCTACAATCCATTGAATAACTAACCCCCAACGATCCTTCCCATTGGGTAACTCACCCCTAAAGTCATCCCATTGGATAACTAACTCCAAACAATGCATCCCATTGGGTAACTCGTCCCCTAAAGTCATCCCATTGGCTAACTCACCCCTAAAGTCATCCCATTGGTGATTCACCCACTAAGGTCACCCCATTGGATGATTCACCCCTAAAGTCATCCCATTGGGTAACTCAACCCCTAAAGCCATCCCATTGGGTGATTCACCCACTAAGGTCACCCCATTGGGTGATTCACCCCCTAAAGTCACCCCATTGGGTGATTCACCCCCTAAAGTCATCCCATTGGGTAACTCACCCTCTAAAGTCATCCCATTGGGTAACTCACCCACTAAATTCACCTCATTGGGTGATTCACCCCCTACAAACCCGAGAATCCTTCCTTATCCCACTGAGCGTCTCTGTGAAACTCCAGAATTACCCATGGATCCAAACTTACTGTTGCTGTCTGAGTAATCCTTTAAGAGAAGGCCTCTAATGATGTTTTGATCAAAAAATGCATTAAAACATTGATTGTAAAATGAAGAGTTGTCTGTGATATTAATAGACAGATTGCTTATGTTGATTTCTTACTGTTAGTATTTCTGATGTCATAGTCACAGTAAACCAATTCCTCATAACACAGCTGAGCACAGATTATTTTCACTGTGTAATCTGTGTGAGGAGTTAGCACATTCCATCACTCTGGGGAGAGGTCAGTCCAGTAATGGGAATGATTCATTTACTGGGTTTTACAAGGCCTCAGCTCAAGGATTGAGACTTACTGCAGCTAAGTCTGATCCTGTTTTGCACAGGGGCCTCTGGACTGTGATCAGGAGTGGGAACATCAGAGATAGTCCCCACTCTCGCTCAGTACGCTGAAGCTCTACGTTGAATGAGAGTCCGGACTGCAATCTGTTACCTCAGGACTATCTGAGGATTGGACATGGGATTCTCTCTAACGTCAAATAGAGCCCAACACTCGCTCACTGAGCTTATCCAACTTTGAGCTTTTAATGAAGACATATTCTTTGTGGGATATGACACCGAGGCTCATTTTAGTTTCAGCTGAACAGAGGCACCACGCTGCTGTAATAAGAAAGGGGAAGTTTATACTGGGCTGTCTAGTTGTCCACTCGATCATCACCTGAGATACCAAGTGGAGAAATGAGGTGCCTCTGCGACACATCTTAGTGGGCAGGTTGATGTGACGCGTTCCCATGGTCTTGGATTCATAGCCACAATCGCCCATCAGGTTGTTATCTCACTTTCTGCTGATGGAGATGGTGGCCACATTGTCCACCAGCTCTGTGGGCTCAGTTGGAGCTGGAGGATCTCTGTTGTTGGGTCAGTGATGAGGTGTTGGTTCTTTACGCTGCATGGTCCCATGGTTCTGTCCGTCTGGATAGTGCGGCGATACCGGCTGCATGAATATTAGCTGCCGTTTCCCAGAAAGGCCAGCGCCATTTTAACACCTTTCTTTGTGGGTTCTTCACGAGTCCTCATGAAGGGGGAAGCTGGTGTTGCTCATGACCTCTCTCACCTCGTGGATCACAGTGGAGTGGGATGGCAACAGGAGCGGGCCTGAATGCTCATGCCTAGCGGCATGCCCATGATCATTGTAAGGACCATGAGATAGAGCAGTATCCTGCAGCAGTGTAGACCAGGGTCACGGCTGTAATGCAATGCTGTGTGCTGCCTGCATTCCCCCCATTGCCGTTTCTAGACTAGTTACACCCCGGCTTTCACCTTTTGACCAATGTTGATGGGTGAGAGCCCTGTCCGGGGAATTTTGGATGGGGGTCGTGGCATTCCAAAGAAGGGACCGTGTTATTGTTCAGATGGGATGCTGACACCAGCTGTCTTTTCTGGCAGAGGGACCAGGTTGTTGCTGAGCATCCTGCTTGCTTCCTCTTATGTTTATTTATTTATTCTCGTGGGACTTGGGTGTCACTGGGGAAGGGCAAGGCCAGGATTTGATGCCAAAACCTATAATTGCCCTTTGAACTGAGGGTCTTGCAAGGCCAATTCAGAGAGCATTTAAGAGTCAACCACATTGCTGTGGGTCTGGAGTCACATGTAAGCCAGACCAGGTAAGGACAGCAGATTTCCTTCCCTAAAAGGACATTAGTGAACGTGATGGGGTTTTTAACAACAATCGATGATAGTTGTCATGGTCACCATTGCTGAGGTTAACTCTATATTCCAGATTTTATTAATTGAATTTAAACTCCACCTGGTACTGGGATTTGAACCCAGGCCTCCCCCGAGAGAATTGGCTGGGTCTCTGGGTTACGAGTCCAGTGACATTATCGCATTGCCACCTTATGTCAGTATCATTAGTTTCCTGGAATAGATGCATTTCTGTGATTTGGTGCAGGATTTGTCCCCTGTAGTGGCATTAAACTAGCAGAATAACCCCAGAGTTAAACAGAGCAAATTAGGAGGGCAGACCTCATATTCCGGGCTAGGGTATGGAGGAGTAGGAGGTGATCTGGTTGAGGTGTTTCAGATGTTTGAAGCAGTTGGATAGAGTTGACAATGAGAAACTATTTCCTCTGGTAGAGGGAGCACAGAACAAAGGGACAAAATTTTAAAATCAGAGGCGGGCTGTTCAGGGGTGATGTGAGGAAGTACATTTTTACACAAAGGAAACTTGAACTACCAGGGACAGGGGGCTGCTGGGGCTGGAGGTCAACTGAAGATTTCAAAATTCAAATAGAGAGACTTTTTTGAGGTGAGGGTATGAAGAGCTATGGAATCGAGGCCAGGGTCAGGGTTGGGGGGGGGTTTGGGGAGGTGCGGTGGATGCAGTTTAGACACAGACCAGCCATGATCTAATTAAATGATGGAACAGGCACAAAGGGCTGAATGGCCTCCTCCTGTTTCATGGTTCATAAACTGACAGATGCACGTACTGCCCAAGGTTAGACGTGAATGAGCTGTGCTGAGAACAATGCACATTCAGGCTCTCTCTCTCTCTCTCTTTCTTTCTCTCTCTCTTTCTCTCGCTCTCTCTCTCTCTTTCCAACACTACTCTACAGGAGGTAGATTTCACAGTCTGCCCCTTGGTCACTGTAGTATTGTCCATCAAGGAGAATCACACAAGGACACTACAGTCTGGGTTAGATCCAAGTGCTGGACTGCAGAACCAAGTTACATCCTGCAGCCCAGAGAGATGGGCAGGCAGGTATAGTAAGAAGCACCTGGACTAACAAATCAAATACTTTGTGAATACTCAGGACAAGCTGCTGCTCAAAAACACTGTGTCCAAACGACATGGGCAGAGCAGATGGAGCTTAAACACAACATTGTTCCTCAACAACATTAAGGGTGTTAGTGCCACAGAACAGAATGTTTTTCATTTCAGGACAGTAGTACCCATCAAACACACCCAGGACAGGTACAGCATGGGGTTAGATACACAGTAAAGCTCCCTCTACACTGTCCCCATCAAACACTCCCAGGACAGGTACAACACGGGGTTAGATACAGAGTAAATCTCCGTCTACACTGTCCCCATCAAACACTCCCAGAACAGGTACAGCACGGGGTTAGATACAGAGTAAATCTCCCTCTACACTGTCCCCATCAAACACTCCCAGAACAGGTACAGCACGGGGTTAGATACAGAGTAAAGCTCCCTCTACATTGTCCATCAAACACTCCCAGGACAGGTACAGCACAGAGTTAGGTACAGAGTAAATCTCCCTCTAAACTAACTCATCAAACACTCCCAGGACAAGTAGAGCACGGGGTTAGATACAGATTAAATCTCCCGCTAAACTAACAGATCAAACACTCCAAGGACAGGTACAGCACGGGGTTAGATACAGAGTAAAACTTCCTCTACACTGTCCCCATCAAAAGCTCACAGTACAGGTACAGCACGGGGTTAGATACAGAGTAAAACTTCCTCTAAACTGTCCCCATCAAACACTCCTAGTACAGGTACAGCACGGGGTTCGATACAGAGTAAAGCTCCCTCTACACTGTCCCCATCAAACACTCCCAGGACAGCTACAGCACGGGGTTAGATACAGAGTAAAGCTCCTTCTACACTGTCCCCATCAAACACTCCCAGGACAGGTACAGCACGGGGTTAGATACAGAGTAAAACTTCCTCTACACCGTCCCCATTAAACACTCCCAGTACAGGTACAGCATGGGGTTAGATACAGAGTAAAACTTCCTCTACACTGTCCCCATCAAACACTCACAGTACAGGTACAGCATGGGTTTAGATATAGAGTAAAACTCCTTCTAAACTGTCCCCATCAAACTCTCCCAGGACAGGTACAGCACAGGGTTAGATACAGAGTAAATCTCCCTCTACACTGTCCCCATCAAACACTCCCAGGGCAGGTATAGCACGGGGTTAGATACAGAGCAAATCTCCCTCTACACTGTCCCCATCAAACACTCCCAGGACAGGTACAGCACGGGCTTAGATACAGAGTAAAACTCCGTCTACACTGTCCCAATCAAACACTCCCAGGACAGGTACAGCACGGGGTTAGATACAGAGTAAAACTCCCTCTACACCATCCCCAACAAACACTCCCAGGACAGGTACAGCACGCGGTTAGATACAGTGTAAAGCTCGCTCTGTACCATCCCCATCAAACACTCCCAGGATAGGCACAGCACGGGGTTAGATAGAGAGTAAAGCTCCCTCTGTACCGTCCCCATCAAACACTCCCAGGACAGGTACAGCACGGGGTTAGATACAGAGTAAATCTCCCTTTAAACTAACTCATCAAACACTCCCAGGACAGGTACAGCACGGGGTAAGATACAGAGTAAAGCTCCCACTAAACTGTCGCCATCAAACACTCCCAGGACAGATACAGCACGGGGTTAGATACAGAGCAAATCTCCCTCTAAACTGTCCCCATCAAACACTCCCAGGACAGGTACAGCACGGGGTTAGATACAGAGTAAAGCTCCCTCTACGCAGTCCCCATCAAACACTCCCAGGACAGGTACAGCAAGGGGTTAGATACAGAAAAAAACTCCCTCTACACTGTCCCGAACTAACTCCCAGGGCAGGTACAGCACGGGGTTAGATACAGAGTAAAGCTCCCTCTACATTGTCCACATCAAACACTCCCAGGACAGGTACAGCACGGGGTTAGATACAGAGTAAAGCTCCCTCTACACTGTCCCCATCAAACACTCCCAGGACAGGTACAGCACGGGGTTAGATACAGAGTACAGCACCCTCTACAATGCCCCATCAAAAACTTCCAGGACAGGTACAGCACAGAGTTAAATACAGAGTAAATCTCCCTCAAAATAACTCATCAAACACGCCCAGGACAGGTACAGCACGGGGTTAGATACAGAGTATATCTCCCTCTAAACTAAATCATCAAACACTCCAAGGACAGGTACAGCATGGGTTTAGATACAGAGTAAAACTTACGCTACACTGTCCCCATCAAACACTCCCAGTACCGGTAGAGCACTTGGTTAGATACAGAGTAAAGCTCCCTCTACACTGTCCATCAAACACTCCCAGGACAGGTACAGCACGGGGTTAGATACAGAGTAAAACTCCCTCTACACCGTCCCCAACAAACACTCCCAGGACAGGTACAGCACGGGGTTATCTACAGAGGAAAGCTCCCTCTCCACAGTCCCCATCAAACACTCCCAGGACAGGTACAGCACGGGGTTAGATTCAGAGTAAAACTCCCTCTACACTGTCCCCATCCAACACTCCCAGGGCATGTACAGCACGGGGTTAGATACAGAGTAAAGCTCCCTCTACACAGTCCCCATCAAACACTCCCAGGACAGGTACAGCAAGGGGTTAGATACAGAGTAAATCTCCCACCACACTGCCCCATCAAACACTCCCAGGACAGGTACAGCACAGGGTTAGATACCGAGTAACGCTCCCTCTACACTGTCTTCATCAAACACTCCCAGGACAGGTACAGCACAGAGTTAGATACAGAGTAAATCTCCCGTTAAACTAACTCATCAAACACTCCCAGGACAGGTACAGCACGGGGTTAGATACAGAGTAAATCTCCCTCTAAATTAACTCATCAAACACTCCCAGGACAGGTACAGCACGGGGTTAGATAGAGAGTAAAATTTCCTCTACACTGTCCCCATCAAACACTCCCAGGACAGATACAGCACGGGGTTAGATACAGAGCAAATCTCCATCTACACTGTCCCCATCAAACACTCCCAGGACAGGAACAGCACGGGGTTAGATACAGAGTAAAGCTCCTTCTACACCGTCCCCATCAAACACTCCCAGGACAGGAACAGCACGGGGTTAGATACAGAGTAAAGCTCCTTCTACACCGTCCCCATCAAACACTCCCAGGACAGGTACAACATGGGGTTAGATACAGAGCAAATCTCCCTCTACACTGTCCCCATCAAACACTCCCAGGACAGGCACAGCACGGGGTTAGATACAGAGCAAATCTCCCTCTACACCGACCCCATCAAACATTCCCAGGACAGGTACAGCACGGGCTTAGATACAGAGTAAAGCTCCCTCTACACCGTCCCCATCAAACACTCCCAGGACAGGTAAAGCACGGGTTTAGATACAGAGTAAATCTCCATCTACACTGTCTTCATCAAACACTCCCAGGACAGGTACAGCACGGGGTTAGATACTGAGTAAAGCTCCCATGAAACATTTAAACGGTCAAAACCTGGAGGCCCTGGGGAAATGGGATTAATTGGGAAAAAGCTGCTGACAGGGTTAGATGAAGGGGGCTGGGAGGATGCTGGTGAGGGGCATAAAAGCTAGCATGGACCAAATGTCGTTTTTCAGTGCAGTAAGTCCGATGTAATTCGATATTTCCTTCTAAGAGCTAGCAAACACACAGTGGGCCGAATGGCCTCCTTCTGTGCTGCATGACTCACTGATAGGTGTCAGCTAGGGCACTCTTGCTGGGATATTCAGGCCTCCCTGTCACCCCGTGTTCCTCCCCAACTTGCCGCACATATTGCCAAACCCGTCCAAAATTTATTTGAATTGGCAGCGTTATAATTGTGACAGGAGACCGAGGTCCGGGCAGCAGGGGGTAGGGGATGAAATCGTTAAAACTCCAAACAAAGAGCCGGCAACGTTACAGCGGGCTGAACGGCCCCGGCAAGCCTCGTAGCCTCTCGCTGGCATCACGCAGTCCGTGACTGACCACTCCCTTCCCTTCTGCCTCTTTCTCCTCCCAGAGTGTCGCTTTATCACAGATTACTTCACCAGGACCCCTCGCAAACTCAACGCCTTCACGTCGTTCGCTAGCGCCGAGCTCTTTCACTTCCACGTGCCAGAGGACACGGTGGTGGCTGTTTGGAACCTCATCACCTTCAAGGAGCAAGGGGGCAGCTTTGGAGATAGCTGCCCGGATCGAGACATCACAGTGTGAGTAGTCCTGGGGCCGAGTTACCCCTTGTCGGGACTGGTGAGGTGGAACAGGAGGGTGGGGGGTGGTGGTGGGTTGGTCAGTGGGGGTCACAGTTCAGCCGGGAACAATTAATTGTGGCGTGCCACTTTACAATGAATTTTACAACACAGGAACAGGCCATTCAGCCCATATAACCCATGCTATTATTTATGTTCCACCTGAGCCTCCTGCTACCCCTCCTTTCATCTTACTCCCGTCAACCTCTCCTCCTATTCCTTTCCCCGTCAGGTGTTTATCCAACTTCTCCGGAAACGCGTCAATGGTATTCACCTCAACTGATGGCAGTGAAGTCCACATCCTCCTGGGTTCCACGTTGCAGTTATTGGTGACTGTCTTCAATTAAAGGCCCCTTTTTTCAGTCTCCCCCGAAAGTGAAGATACCCTCTCTACGATCCCTCTACCAAACTCTTTGTAAGTTTAATATCATCGATGATGGAGCTCCTCAGCCCTTCTCCCTTTCAGACAAATGACCTTTCCTGATCGTTATAACCTCTCAGGTGTGATGTCATCCTTGTAAATCTTTGTTTTTTTTTAGCACCTCCTCCAGGGTCTCCATATCCCTTTTCTCACAGTACCCCATGCAGTCTGACTTTGGTTCTATATATGTTCCACGTAGCCTCTTAGTTTATAAAACCGAGGAGGAGTTTGATGGAGTGAATCCAGAAAGCCTGGGGAATCAGTGAGGAGGTTTAATCAATTTAAAAAGGTTCGATGAAAATCCTTTAAGCACATGGAGGGAGTAATGCTTTTCCTCAGAGTATGGATAATTTGTGGCAACATCTGAAGGTGTTGTTGGAGTAGAGGGAGATGCAGGGGTGATGGGGAGAAGCTCAAGTACTGGGATTTCAAGTTCTCTAGCAGAGAGCTAGCACAAACAAAATGGGCTGAGTGGCCTCCTATTGTCCTGTGGCCTTCAATTGTTCCTTGCCTGCCTCCTGTGTTCACTTTCATTGTCTCCCCTCAATATACCTTTACATTCTGTCTTCCCTTTAACCTGTCTCTCTTCCCTATTCCTGTTTCCTCCATCCTCTTGTTTTACCTTCTTCCTTTCTGCAGAATCATAGAATAGTTACAACGCAAAAGATGACCATTTGGCCCGTTGTCTCTCTGCCAACTCGCTGAAGGAGCAGTTGTCATTCTCATGGGCAATTAGGGATGGGCAATAAATGCTGGCCTAATCAATGGCGCCCAAATCCCATGAATGAATAAACAAAAAAGAATCACCGAGTGCCATTCCCCCACCTTCTCCTTGTAGCCCTGCACATTCTTCCTTTTCAGATAACATTCTAGCTTCCTCTTGAAAGCTTTGATTGAACCTGACCAGAAACTGAACTGGACCAGCCATATAAATACTGTAGCTACAGGAGCAGGTCAGAGGCTGGGAATCCTGCAGCGAGTAACTCATGTCCTGTCCACCATCTACAAGGCACAAGTCAGGAGTGTGATGGAATACTCCCCACTTGCCTGGTTGAGTGCAGCTCCCACAACACTCAAGAAGCTTGACACTGTCCAGGACAAATAAGCTCACTTGATTGGCACAAATATTCACTCCCACCATCTACAAGATACACTGCAGGAATTCACCAAGGCTCCTTAGACAGCACCTTCCAAACCCACAACCACTACCATCTAGAAGGACAAGGGCAGCAGATAGATGGGAACACCACCACCTGGAAGTACCCCTCCAAGTCACTCACCATCCTGACTTGGAAATATATCACTGTTCCTTCACTGTCGCTGGGTCAAAATCCTGGAACTCCCTCCCTAACAGCACGGTGGGTGTACCTACACCACACGGACTGCAGCGGTTCAAGAAGGCAGCTCACCACCACCTCCTCAAGGGGCAGTTAGAGATGGGCAATAAATGCTGGCCCAGCCGGCGACACCCACATCACGTGAAAGAATGAGAAAACACTCTCAGGCTGTGCATTCCAGACCTTAACCACTAAATATACGATCTTTGCCAGATTGAAATCTGAACAATGGGAGGCTGAGGCAATATCAGCCAAATTGATGCTATCGTCCAAAGTCAAGATAGAGTTTGGTTATCTCCAATGTCCTGCATGCTTTCTCTCTGTATGCCAACCTCTCTCTCTCTGCCATTATCTTCCTTTTATAATACTTCCTTCTTTTTCTACTCTGCTGCATCTCATTCCACATTCAAGACGCTCCTCAAAACTTACATCTTTGACTAGGTTTTTAAGTTACCTGTCCTAATATTTCTGACTGTGGCTTGGTGGCGAACTCTGTTGTGCGACGTTCGCGTGAAGGTCCTTATAATATAAGATTCTGGCCCGAGAGTCACAGAATACCCAAAAAGGGGGCCGAACTCATCAGTGATTTTAAATTATTTTGTTAAGTGATTTATTAAAAAAACAATAGTTTAGGTAATGATATGTAAGCTAAACAGACAGGAAAAGCATACGAGCTGTAAAAAGGTGAAAGCAGTTCCCCGGAGGATGAGCAGACGGATGGCTGAGAGTAAGTGTTGGTCTCTGTAGCAGCATTCTGCTCAGCAGCCAGAGTCTTGTGACGCTCCTTCCCTCCAGCCTCCCTCCATCTGAAGTAGGCCGAAGCCAGCGTGAGTCACTTCGGAAAACTCCTTCCAGCCGGAGGTGATTTATTCCTTCTCGAGAACCTGTTCTTAACCTTTGTCTCGCACGCTTGGTTTCCACGTGGGTGACGAGATCCAAACTTGTCAGGAACGTCTGTGCTAGGGATATATCCACTGACAGAGATAACAGACCCGTCCTGTGCTTATCAGCCAGCAAACTGACATTGGAAGCCTCCTGCACAAGATTTCTATGATAGCCAATATATTCCTTAACATTTTATAAGTTTATTATACGGCGGTTTCTTGCATTACTACGGTTCACTATATTAAAGGCGTTATACAAACGGAGGTTGTTATTTCCCTTCCTAACTCTTACTTCTCTCCCGATCCCTATCAGGTATTTCCGATCCGGGGCTCCGCCAGTTATTAACCCCCTCCACACCCGGTTTCCGACAGACACCATTGTGCCAGGATCGTTCGCAGTCACTCTGACATGGACTCTTCCAAACCGCACAACAGGGGTGTTCAACATCACCAACCCGCTCCTGGGAGACTGGTTCCTTGCTGCTCACCTACCAAAGGATAAAGGGAAAATCTCAGTCAAGGTAAACCCCACGGCCAGAGAGGGTCTCAGGACACCCCAAAATGGTTTTTACAGCCACTGACGTATCTTCTGAAGTGCAGTCACTCACAATCTGGCAGCTGATTTGCTCAATGTAAGGTGCAGCCATGAGATAGTGAGAAGCTGATCTATCTTAGTGATGCTAGTTGAGGGATGAATGTTGGTCCTTTGGTCTTTTGTCCTAATATTGCTTTGTGTGGCTGTGTCAGTTTTTGTCTGGTTATGCTCCTGTGAACTCCCTTGGGACATTTTGCTATGTCAAAGACAACATAGAATCATAGAATGGTTACAGCACAGAAGGAGGCCATTCAGCCCATTGTGTCTGTGCCAGCTCTCTGCAAGAGCAACTCAGCCAATCTTACTCCCCGACCTTTCTGTGTAGCCCTGCAAATATTTTCCCTTTAGGTGCTTATCTGATTCTGTTTTGAAGGCCTTGATTGAATCAGCCTCCACCTCACTCTCAGCCAATGCATTCCAGATTCTAAACATCTGCTGCATTACAAAGGTTTGCCTCATGTTTCCAGTTGTTCTTTGCCAATCGCCTTCAACTGGTTCTCGATCCTTCCACCAATGGGAATAGTTTCTTCCTATCTACTCTGTCCAGACACCTTATGATTTTGAGCACCTCTATCAAATCTACTCTCAACCTCTCTCTTCTCTAAGGAAAACAACCCCAGCTTCTCCTATATATTCACATAACTGAAACCCCCCCATCCATAGAACCATTCTAGTAAACCTTGTCTGCACCCTTTTTAAAGCTTTCACATTCTTTATAAAGCTCGGTGCCCAGAATTGGACTAAATATCCCAGTTAAGGCCAAACCAATGTTTCCTAAAGGTCTTTAACCTCATTGTATTTGTACTCGGTGCCTCTATTTACAAAGCCCAGGATCTCATAAACCTTATTAACCACTTCCTCAACCAGCCTGTCGCCTTCAATGATTTGTACAGGTACTGGCCCAGGTCTCTCCGCTTCTGCACCCCCTTTAGGATTGCACCCTTTATTTTATATTGTCTCTCCTCATTCGTCCTACCAAAATGTATCACTTCATATTTCAATACGTTAAATTGTCTCTGCCACTTGTCTGCCCATTCCACCAAGCTTGCCTATGTCCTCTTGAAGTCTATCGCTATCCTCCTCACAGTTCACAATAATTCCCAGTTTTGCATTATCTGCAAATATTGAAATTGTGCCCTGTACACCCAAGTCCAATTCATTGATTTATATCAAGGAAAGCAGTGGCCCTAGCACTGACACCTGGGAACATTACTGTATGCCTTCGTCCAGTCTGAAAAACAAATCTCCATGCTGTTCTCTGTTTCCTGTCACTCAGCCAACTTTGTATCCATGCTACCACTATCCCTTTTATTGCATGAGCTCCAACTTTGTTGACAAGCCAACCATGTGGTACATTATCAAAAGTCTTTTGGAAGTCCAGATACACCACAGCAACCACATTACCCTTATCAACCCTCTCTGTCCCCCTCAATCACAGTCAGTAAACACGATTTGTGTTCAACAAGTCGGTGTTGGCTTTCCTTAATTAATCAACACTTGTCTAAGTAACTGTTCATTCTGGATTATCGTATCTAAAAGCTTTCCCACAGCCACAGTTAAATTGACCTCCCTGGCATCGCTGGGTTCATCCTTGCACACTTTTTGAGCAAGGGTGTGATATTTACAATCCTACAGTCCTGGCTGCACTCCTGTGTCTAAGGACGATTGGAAGATTATGGCCAGTACCTGTACAATTTCCCACCTTACTACCCACAGTATCCTCAGAGGCGTCCCATCCAGCCCTGGTGACTTACCTCGCTTTTCAAATACCTCCTTTTATCAGTATTTAGCTCATCCAGTGTCTTCAACTGCCTCTAATTTCACTATGATTTTGGTAACATCTTCTTCCTTGGTAAAGGCAGGTGCAAAATATTCATTTAACACCTCAGCTATGCGCTCTGCCACCATGAGTGAATCCCTTTTTTGGTCCTGAATTCGCCCCTCTCCCCTCCTCGTACTGTTTTCATGCCTCAAGAAGACTTTTGGATTCTCTTTTATGTTATGTTTTATAGCCTGTCTTTACCTCCCTTATTTCCTTTGTCATTTCCTTTCTGAATGTCCTATATTCAGCCTTGTGTTATCAGCCTGACATCTGCCCTTTTTGTTTTGCTCCATCTATCTCTTCAGGCATCCAGGGAGCTCTGCTTTGATTCCCTTGCCTTTCCCCTTCTGGTCACTAAATGTTCCCTGACTAACAACTCACCAAGGGTCCTACAACAGCACCTTCCAATCCCACAACCACTACCATCTAGAAGGACAAGGGCAGCAGTTAGATAGGAACACCACCACCTGGAAGTTCCCCTCCAAGTCACTCACCATCCTGACTGCCCTTGAACCATCCCCTCTTTAAAGGCAGCTCATTGTTGTGTTTTAGTTCTGCCTGTCAACCTCTGATTCCAATTTTCCTGGGATTGATCTGTTCTCACCCCATTGAAATTGGCCCTCCTCCAATATTTTACTCTAGATTGCCCCTTGTCCTTTTCCATTGCACTCCCCGAACCATATGATACCATGATCACTGATCACTAAATGTTCCCTGACTAACAACTCACCAAGGGTCCTTCAACAGCACCTTCCAATCTCACAACCACTACCATCTAGAAGGACAAGGGCAGCAGATAGATAGGAACACCACCACCTGGAAGTTCCCCTCCAAGTCACTCACCATCCTGACTTGGAAATATATTGCCGTTCCTTCACTGTCGCTGGGTCAAAATCCTGGAACTCCCTCCCTAACAGCACAGTGGGTGTACCTACACCACATGGACTGCAGTGGTTCAAGAAGGCAGCTCACCACCACCTTCTCAAGGGCAACTAAGGGTAGGCAATAAATGCTGGCCCAGCCAGTGACACCCACATCCTGTGAATGAATAAATAAGAAGTTGATTCCCTTGTCCCACCTCATCCCCCAAGTATTTAAATATAAGCTGCTGTTGTTGTTACACTGACCTTCTGATGATTCATTATTCTGCCATAAGCACACAAGTGTACCAAGGGCAGGTCACCAAACAGGGAAATCAGCTGGCATGCTGTCTGATTTAATATCTTTTGCTTTGTATCCCCAGGGCCTCTATGAGGAATGTCAATACCTCTTCCAACCCCAATTGATTGTGCAGAGATTGATTGGGATCCCTGTCGTGTATCCTGGTTACGTGATAGATCAGATGATCCCAGGACACAACAGATCAGTACTCTACAAGTAAGTCGGGCTGAGCCCTCTTCATCTAATATTACCAAGTCAATGACATAATGGAGTATGAGAGCAGGGTAACTGTGTGAAATGTGCTCTTCCTGTTACTGTTGACAGTCGTTTATGGGAAATGGATAAAATTCCCTATTCATTCCTCCAACAGCCTGTCAGTCTTGTGCACTGTAAGAGCACTCTCATGCACTGGGAAATGTAATGCAATAGCAGCAGGTCAGTAATCATGGGCTTGCTCTGTCAGGAGAGGAGGAGAATTCGAGGTGACCTAATTCAAGATTATGAAGGGGGAATCGATCCAGGCAAATTGTTCCCTGGAGCACACAGCAACAGAGGAGCAGGAGTAGGACGTTTGGCCCCTTGAACCAATCAGATTGTGGCTGATCAGATTGTGGTCTCAACTCCACTTTCCCGTCAGTCCCCCATAACGCTTGACTCCCTTGTCTATCAAAATCCTGTCGCTGGAATATATTCAAAGACCCAGCCCACGCTGCTCTCCGGGGAAGAGAATTTCACAGACTAACGACCCTCTGAGAGAAAAAAATTCTCTTCGTCTCAGTAATAAATGGTTATTATCAGTAACAAAGGTTATGGGGAGAAGGCGGGAGAATGGGGTTGAGAAACTTATCAGCCATGATTGAATGGTGGAGCAGACTCGATGGGCCAAATGGCCTAATTTCTGCTCCTATGTCTTATGGTCTAATAAATGGGGGACCCGCTTATTTTTAAACCGTGTCCCCTAATTCTAGCACCCCCCCCACAAGAGGAAACATTGTCCTGCTATCTACCCTATCAAGTCCCCTCAGGATCTTATATGTTTTGATAAGATCACCTCTCATTTTTCTAAACTCCAATGGGTCTAGGCCCAACCTGTTCAACCTTTCTTCATATCATAAGCCCTTCATCCCAGGAACCAGTCCAGTGAATCTTCTTGGAACTGCTTCTAAAGCAATTATATTTTTTTTAAATAAGGGGACCAAAACTGCACACAGTCCCCCAGATGTGGTCTCATGAGTGCCCTTTACAACTGTAGCAAAACATCCTTACTTTTATATTCCATTCCCCTTGCCAACATGCCTTCCCAATCACTCGCTGTACCTGCATACTAACTTTATGTGATTCATGTACCAGGACACCCAGATCCCTCTGTACCACTGGGTATTGCAATCTTTCTCCATTTAAATAATATGTTGCTTTTCTATTCTTTATGCCAAAGTGACCAGTTCACATTTTCCCACATTATATTCCTTCTGCCAAATTTTTGCCCACTCACTTAACATGCCTATATCCCTTTTGGACTCTTTACCTCCTCTTGTCAACTTACTTTCCTACCTATCTTGGTGTCATCAGTAAATTTAGCTACAATACATTTGGTCCCTTCATCCAAGCCATTGATATAGATTGTAACTAGTTGAGGCCCCAACAGTGACCCCTGTGGCACTCCACTAGTTACAGCTTGCCAATCCGAAAAGAACCCATTTATCCCTACTCTCTGTTCCTGTTAGCTAACCAATCCTTTATCCATGTTACTATGTTACTCCTTATACCATGTTCTCTTATCTTGTATAGAAACCTTTGATGTGGTATCTTATTAAATGTCTTTGGAAATCCAAGTACACCACATCTATTGATTCCCCTTTATCCACCTTGAATGCAACTTCATCGAATAACAGATTAGTTAAACATCATGTCCCTTTCATAAAATAATGTTGGCTCTGCCTGATCAAATTGTCACTATCTAAGGATCCTGCTATATCCTCCTTAATAATGGATTTTAGCTATTTCCTTATGACAGATGTTAAGCTAACTGGCCTATAGTTTCCTGTTTTCTGCCCCTCCCCCCCACACCCCCTCATCTTTCTTGAATAACGGTGTAACATTAGCTATTTCCCAATCCACTGGGACCTTCCAGAATCTAAGGAATTTTGGAAGGTTATAACCAATGCATCTATTATCTCTGCAGCCTCTTCGTTTAAGACCCTAGAATGCAGGCCCTCAGGCCCTGGAGACTTGTCAGCCTTTAGGTCTCATAGTTTTCCCAGCACCTTTTCCTTGGTGATGGTGATTGTATTAAGTTCATCCCTCCCTCTCACCTCTTGATTTTCAAGAGTCTATGAGAAGTTTTCGAAGTCCTCTCAGTGAAGACAGACACAAAATACCTGCTCAACGCCCCTGCCATTTCCTTGGTTTCCATTATCAATCGCCCAGACTGACTCTCTTGAGGAAAAGTTACCATTTTCCTGTTCAAATACTTGTGGAAACTTCTTTACCTGTCTTTAGATTACTAGCTACCTTTCTCTCGTACTCTGCTTTCTGCCTCTTTAGTACTTTTTTTTACTCGTTCTTTGCTGGCTCTTAAAATCTGTCCAATCCTCTGACCTACCAGTAATTTTCGCTGATTCGTGATTCAGTTTAATACTATCCTTCACTTGTTTATTTAGCCACAGTTGGTGCATCCTTCTCAGGGGTCTTTCTTTCTCACTGGGATACATCTTTCCTGAGCGTTATTACATCTAAATATCTCCTTAACGGTTTGCCACTGCAGCTCTACTGCCTTACCTTTGAACCTGGTTTCCCAGTTCACCATCGCCCAGTTGAAATAAAAGCAGGAAAATGCTGGAAAACCTCATCAGTTCTTGCAGCATCGGTGGAGAGAGGAACAGAGTTAGCACAGAGTCCGTGTGACTTCTTGAAGAGTCTTGCTTTTATCATCGTAGCCAGCCCTGCCTTTATATGCTTGTAGTTTTTTTTATATATTCATTCATGGGATGTGGGCATCACTGCCAAGGCCAGCATTTATTGCCCATCCCTAACTGCCTTTGTTCAGAGGGTATTTAAGAGTCAACCACATTGCTGTAGGTCTGGAGTCATACGTAGGCCAGACCAGGTAAGGACAGCAGATTTCCTACCCCGAAGGACATTAGTGACCCAGATGGGTTTTTACAACAATCAATAATGGTTTCATTAGACTTTTCATTGAATTCAGATTTCACCATCTGCTGTGGTGGGATTCAAACCTTGGCCCCCAGAGTATTAGCCTGGGTCTCTGGAATACTAGTCTAGTGACGATACCACTACACCATCACCTCCCCTATATTTAGGTTTAAAACACTCATCATGGACCCACACTTCTCGCTTTCAAACAGAACATGAAATTTCATCATGTTATGACTGCTGTCACCCAGAGGCACCTTCACCATGAGGTTATTGATTAATCCAGTCTCGTTGCACATTACCAGGTCTAGAATAGTCTGCTCTCTGGTTGGCTCCAAAATGTGCTGCTCATAGTCATAGGGGTCTACAGCACAGAAAAAGGCCCTTCGGCCCATTGAGTCTGCGCCACTCAAACAAGTACCTAACTATTCTAATCCCATTTTCCAGCACTAGGCCCATAGCCTTGTATGCCATGGCATCACAACTGCACATACAAATACTTCTTAAATGTTATGAGGGTTTCTGCCTCTACCACTCTTTCAGATTCCCACCACCCTCTGGGTAAAAAAATTCTTCCTCACATCCCCTCTAAACCTCCTGCCCCTTACCTTAAATCTATGCCCCCTGGTTATTGATCCCTCCACCAAGGGGAAAAGCTCCTTCCTGTCTACCCTATCTATGCCTCTCATAATTTTATGCACCTCAATCATATCCCCCCTCAATCTCCTCTGCTCCAGGGAAAATAACCCCAGTCTATCCAATCTCACCTCATAACTAAAACTCTCCAGCCCAGGCAACATCCTGGTAAATCTCCTCTGCACTCTCTCTAGTGCAATCACATCCTTCCTATAATGTGGATTCCAGAACTGCACGCAATACTCTAGCTGTGGCCTAACCAGCGTTTTATACAGTTCCAGCATAACCTCTCTGCCCTTATATTCTGTGCCTTAGCTAATAAAGGAAAGTATCCCATATGCCTTCTTAACCACCTTATCTACCTGTCCCGCTATCTTAAGGGACCGGCGGACATGCACACCAAGGTCCCTCTGATCCTCGGTACTTCCCAGGGTCCTACCATTCATCGTGTATTCCCGTGCCTTGTTTGTCCTGCCCAAGTGCATCACCTCACACTTATCCGGATTAAATTCCATTTGCCACTGATCAGCCCATCTGACCAGCCCATCTATATCCTCCTTTAATCTAAGGCTATCCTCCTCGCTATTTACCACCCCACCAATTTTCATGTCATCCGCTCTAAGAAATTGTCCCGACAAGACGCTATGAATTCATTTTCCAGACTACCTTTGCCAATCTGATTTTCCCAGTCTACATGTAGATCAAAGTTACTTCTGATTATCGCAGTACCTTTCTTACACACCCCATTTATCTCTCCTGCCCGCTTTGTCCTACCGTGTAACTGCTGTTAAGGGGCCTAGACAGGTTAAGTGAGGGGGCAAAAACTTGGCAGATGGAGTATAATGTGGGAAAATGTGAACTGGTCACTTTGGGAGGAAGAATAGAAAAGGTGTATATTATTTAAATGGAGAGAACTTATAGAACTCTGAGGTACAGAGGGATCTGGGTGTCCTGGTACATGAATCACAATAGGTTAGTATGCAGGTACAGCAAGTGATTGGGAAGGCAGATGGAATGTTGGTGTTTATTACAAGGGGAATGGAATATAAACGTAGGGAAGTTTTACTGCAGCTGTACAGGGCCTTGGTGAGACCACATGTGGAGTACTGTGTACAGTTTTGGTCTCTTTTCTTAAGAAAGGATACGAGCGCATTCGAAGCAGTTCAGAGAAGGTTCACTCATCTGATCCCTGGGATGAAGTGTTTATCTTATGAAGAAAGGTTGAACAGGTTGGGCCCATCCTCATTCTAAACTGGAGTTTAGAAGAACGAGGGGCGACCTTATTGAAACATAATGAGATCCTGAGGGGACTTGACAGGGCAAGTGCTGAGAGGATGTTTCCCTTGGTGGGAGAGACTGGATCTAGGGGGACACCGTTTAAAAATAAGGGGTCTCCCATTTAAGATGAAGAGGAGGAGAATTTTTTTCTCTCAGAGGGTGGTTAGTCTGTGGAACTCTCTTCCGCAGAGAGCAGTGGAGGCTGGGTCACTGAATATTTTTAAGGCTGAGTTAGGTACATTGTTGATTGTCAAGGGAGTCAGAGGTTATCAGGGGCAGGTAGGAAATTGGAGTTGAGGCCACAATCAAAGCAGCCATGGTCTTATTGAATGGCAGATCAGGCTCGAGGGGCCGAATGGTCTACTCATGCTCCTGATTCGTATGTTTGTGTGTAAAGTTATGATGTGGAAAATATAAGAGACCATTGAGTGGAGAGAGGAAACCGAGGGATTGGTTGGGGAATTGGGCAGGGAAGGTTTGAAAGAGCATGAGAGAGTGGGATTGAGGGACTTGGGAAGAAGGTGGATTGGTGGGATTGAGGGATACGGGGAGGAAGTGGGTAGGTGGGGTAGAGGGATACGGGAAATGGATTGAGGGATATGAACAAGCGAGGAGAGAGTGCAGCACTGCTGTATCAGAATGATATCAGGCAAAAGATGTCAAAATATGAGGACATATTGCACAGACTGGACAGTAGTCATGGATATGGAGACAAGGCAGGGAAAATGGAGTTAAGCTACAGGATCATATGATCTATTTGAATATTGCAGCATGTCCAAGGGCCTGAATAACCTCTTCCTGGTGTGATGCTCTTTCACATAGTGCTCCACTCCCGTCGTCATCTACTCACCCAGTGGATCAGTGTCAAGATCCTTGGCTGCTTTGACTCAGCGGGACCGTCTGTTTCTCCAGCTCTGCCTTGCTGCTTGTTCCCCAGTCTCACTGCTGCTCTCTGATCTCTCAGTCACCCCCTCCGCCCTCCAAACCCACCTCCTCCCTCCTCTCAGGAACTCTTGGATAATTTACCCTGTTGCTTCTCTTCTAACAGAGCTATTCCTAAATTCAGGTCCCATTAAACATGCCTACATTTAGTGCCTTTAATATTGATGCCATCCAAAGATCTGGACTTCCTTCATCAGCATCTCACTGCTGAAGGCACAGACCCTCTCTCATAACTTGGCACCGATCCCAAGCCACAAAGAGCTCAGTCCGTCTCTCTGCACAGTACGTGAATACAGAGGGTCCCTGTTTAACACAAGCCTTACAGAGCCTCAGACTGTGCAATTGTGGTTGGCAGCTGCATCATGGGCTGAGTCCAATGGACACACACACACCCACACACACCCACATACCCTCACACACACACACACACACCCCCACAAACACTCACTCACACACCCAAACACACACTCACTCACACACACTCACACACACCCTCATAACCTCACACACACACTCTCATATCCTCACAGAAACACACACACTCACCTTCATACCCTCTCACACAGACACACTCACTCACACACCCAAACGCACACTTACTCATGCACACACACAAACACTCACTCACACACCCAAACATACCCAAACACACACTCACTCACACACACATATAAACACTCACTCACACACCCAAACATACCCACACACTCACTCACACACACACACAAACACTCACTCAAACACCCAAACACACCCAAACACACAATCACTCACACACACACACAAACACTCACTCACACACCCAAACACACCCAAACACACACTCACTCACACACACACACACAAACACTCACTCACACACCCAAACACACACTCACTCACACACACACATAAACACTCACTCACACACCCAAACATACCCAAACACACACTCACTCACACACACAAACACTCACTCACACACCCAAACACACACTCACTCACACACACACACAAACACTCACTCACACACCCAACCATACCCAAACACACACTCACTCACACACACACATAAACATTTACTCACACACCCAAACACACCCAAACACACACTCACTCACACACACACATAAACACTCACTCACACACCCAAACATACCCAAACACACTCTCACTCACGCACACACACAAACACTCACTCACACCCAAACACACCCAAACACACACTCAATCACACACACACAAACGCTCACTCACACACCCAAACATACCCAAACACACACTCACTCACACACACACACAAACACTCACTCACACACCCAAACACACACTCACTCACACACACATACAAACACTCACTCACACACCCAAACATACCCAAACACACACTCACTCACACACACACATAAACACTCACTCACACACCCAAACACACCCAAACACACACTCACTCACACACACACACACACAAACACTCACTCACACACCCAAACACACACTCACTCACACACACGCATAAACACTCACTCACACACCCAAACATAGCCAAACACACACTCACTCACACACACATACAAACACTTACTCACACACCCAAACACACACTCACTCACACACACGCATAAACACTCACTCACACACCCAAACATACCCAAACACACACTCACTCACACACACACACAAACACTCACTCACACACCCAAACACACATTCACTCACACACACATACAAACACTCACTCACACACCCAAACATACCCAAACACACACTCACTCACACACACACATAAACACTCACTCACACACCCAAACACACCCAAACACACACTCACTCACACACACACACACAAACACTCACTCACACACCCAAACACACACTCACTCACACACACGCATAAACACTCACTCACACACCCAAACATAGCCAAACACACACTCACTCACACACACACACAAACACTCACTCACACACCCAAACATACCCAAACACACACTCACTCACACACACACATAAACACTCACTCACACACCCAAACATAGCCAAACACGCACTCACTCACACACACACACAAACACTCACTCACACACCCAAACATACCCAAGCACATACTCACTCACACACACACATAAACACTCACTCACACACCCAAACATACCCAAACACACACTCACTCACACACATACAAACACTCACTCACACACCCAAACATACCCAAACACACACTCACTCACACACACACTCACACACTCACATATTCACACACTCACACACACACCCAAACACACACCCAAACACACAAACACTCGCTCACACACACTCACTCACCCACACTCACACATTCACACACACTCACACATTCACACACAGACACACACACTCGCACTCACTCAGAAACACACTCACACACACACTCAGAGACTCACTCACAATGCAATGACACAGCCACCCTCACACACACCCTCATACCCTCACACACACACCCTCATATCCTCATGCACACTCACCCTCATACCCTCAAACGCATACTCACCCTCATACCCTCACACACACACCCTCCTACCCTCACACACATACACACACACACCCTCCTACCCTCACACACACACACACACACACGCTCATACCCTCACACACACATCCTCATACACGCACACACACCCTCATACCCTCACACACACACCCTCATACCCTCACATACACACATACACGCTCATACCTACATACACACCCTCATACGCTCACACACACACCCTCATACACTCATAAACACACACTGATACCCTTATGCACACACAACCTCACACATCCTCATACCGACACACACCCTCATATCTACACACACACTCATACCCTCTCACACACACTCACCCTCATACACTCACACACACACTGACCCTCATACCCTCACACACACATCCTCATACCCTCATACACTCACACACAAACACACACCCTCATAGCCTCACACACACCCTCATACCTTCAAAAGCACAAACCCTCATGCCCTCACACACACCCTCATACCCTCAAAAGCACAAACCCTCATACCCTCACACACACACCCTCATAGCCTCACAAACACACACACCCTCATACCCTCACACACACGCACACACCCTCATACTCTCACACACACACCCACTCATACCCTCACACACACACACACCCTAATACCCTCACACACACGCACACACCCTCATACTCTCACACACACACCCATTCATACCCTCACACACACACCCACTCATAGCCTCACACACACAAACCCTCATACACTCACACACACACCGTCATACCCTCACACACCCATTCATACCCTCACACACCCATTCATACACTCAAACACACACCCACTCATAGCCTCACACACACACCCACTCATACACACACACCCTCACAGACCCTCATACCCTCACACACACAAACTCTCTCATACCCTCAGATACACACACCCCCTCACACCCTCACACACACCCTCAAACCCACACACACACACACAACCTCATACACTCACACACACCCTCATACCTTCACACACTCACACATAGCGTCACACCCTCATATGCTCACAAACACACAGACACCCCTCATACCCTCACACACACACACACACTCATACCCTCACACACACACCCACTCATACCCTCACACACACACCCACTCATACCCTCACACACACACACCCTCATACCCTCACACACACACACCCTCATACCCTCACACACACACACACACCCTCATACCCTCACACACACACACCCTCATACCCTCACACACCCATTCATACCCTCACACACACACCCACTCATACCCTCACACACACACACACACACGCTCACACACACACCCTCACACACTCACACACCCTCACAACTCACACAGCCTCATACCCTCACACACCCTCATAACCTCACACACACACACTCACACACTCACACACTATCTTACCTTCACACACACACACCCTCAAACCCACACACACACACAACCTCATACCCTCTCTCATACACACACCTTCATACTTCCACACACACTCTCATACACCCTCACACACACACAAACCCTCATACCCTCTCTCACACACACACCCTCATACCCCACACACACCCTCATACCCTCTCACACACACAAACACATACACACACACTCATACCCTCAAACACATACATCCTCATACCCTCAAACACAAACACACATCCACATACCTACACACAGACCCTCATATCCTCACACACACCCTCATACCCTCACACACTCATACACCCTCACAGACCCTCATACCCTCACACACACAAACTCTCATACCCTCAGACACACACACACCCTCAAACCCACACACACACACACAACCTCATACACTCACACACACCCTCATACCCTCACATACATTCATACCCTCACACACTCACACACCCTCACACACTCACACACACACACACCCTCACAACTCACACAGCCTCATACACTCATACCCTCACACACCCTCATAACCTCACACACACACACACACACTCACACACCATCTTACCTTCACACACACACACCCTCATACCCTCTCACACACACACCCTCATACACTCTCACACACACACACCCTCATACCCTCTCACACACACACCCTCATACTCCCACACACACCCTCATACACTCTCACACACACACACACCCTCATACCCTCTCTCACACACACACCCTCATACTCCCACACACACCCTCATACACTCTCACACACACACACCCTCATAACCTCTCTCACACACACACCCTCATACCCTCTCTCACACACACACACACAAACGCACACACACTTACACACACACACACACATACCCTCAAACACACACATCCTCATACCCTCAAACACACACATCCTCATACCCTCACACACACACCCTCATACCCTCACACACCAACCCTCATACCCACACACACACACCCTCATACACTCACACACACCCTCATTCCCTTACACACACACATACCCTCATACCTACAAACACACACCCTCATAGTCTCATACACACCCTCATAACCTCAAAAGCACAAACCCTCATGCCCTCACACACACCCTCATACCCTCAAAAGCACAAACCCTTATACCCTCACACACACACCCTCATAGCCTCACAAACACACACACCCTCATACCCTCACACACACACGCACACACCCTCATACCCTCACACACACACACACACCCTCATACCCTCACACACCCATTCATACCCTCACACACCCATTCATGCCCTCACACACACACGCACACACCCTCATACTCTCACACACACACCCACTCATATCCTCACATACACCCACCCTCATACCCTCACACACACACACACCCTCATACCCTCACACACCCATTCATAACCTCACACACCCATTCATACACTCACACACAAACCCACTCATACCCTCACACACACACATCCTCATACCCTCACACACCCATTCATACCCTCACACACCCACTCATAGCCTCACACACACACCCACCCATACCCTCACACACACACACACACCCTGATAAGCTCACATACACACATCCTCATACCCTCAAACACCAACCCTCATACCCTCACACACACACACACACACACCCTCATACACTCACACGCACCCTCATTCCCTCATGCACACACACACACCCTCCTACCCTCACACACACACCCTCATACCTTCACACACGCACCCTCATACCCTCACATACACACCCTCATACCCTCACACACACACACCCTCATACACTCACACACACCCTCATTCCCTCACGCACACACACACACCCTCCTACCCTCACACACACACCCTCATACCTTCACACACGCACCCTCATACCCTCACACACACACCCTCATACACTCACAAACACACACTGATACCCTCATGCACTCACAGCCTCACACATCCTCATAACAACACACACCCTCATATCTACATTCACCCTCATACCCTCTCACACACATTCACCCTCATACCCTCTCACACACACACACACTCATACCTTCACACACGCACCCTCAAACCCTCACACACACACCCTCACACTCACAAACACACACTGATACCCTCATGCACACACAGCCTCACACATCCTCACAACGACACACACCCTCATATCTACACTCACCCTCATACCCTCTCACACACACTCACCCTCATACCTTCTCACACACACTCACCCTCATACCCTCACACACACACCCTCATACCCTCTCTCACACACACACACACACACACGCTCATACCCTCAAACACACACACCCTGATAAGCTCACACACACCCTCATACCCTCACACACCAACCCTCATACCCTCACACACACACACACACACCCTCATACACTCACACACACCCTCATTCCCTCATGCACACACATACACCCTCATACCTACAAACACACCCTCATAGCCTCACACACACCCTCATACACTCAAAAGCACAAACCCTCATGCCCTCACACACACCCTCATACCCTCAAAAGCACAAACCCTCATACCCTCACACACACAGCCTCATAGCCTCACAAACACACACACCCTCATACCCTCACACACACAAACACACCCTCATACCCTCACACACACACCCACTCATACCCTCACACAAACACACACCCTCATACCCTCACACACACACAGCCTCACACACACACACACCCTCATACCCTCACACACCTTCATACCCTCACACACTCACACACCCTCACACACTCACACACACACACCCTCACAACTCACACAGCCTCATACACTCATACCCTCACACACCCTCATAACCTCACACACACACACACACACTCACACACCATCTTACCTTCACACACACACACCCTCATACCCTCTCACACACACACCCTCATACACTTTCACACACACACACACACCCTCATACTCTCTCTTACAAACACACCCTCATACTCCCACACACACCCTCATACACTCTCACACACACACACACCCTCAAACCCTCTCTCACACACACACCCTCATACACCCACACACACCCTCATACACTCTCTCACACACACACCCTCATCACCTCTCTCACACACACACCCTCATACCCTCTCTCACACACACACCCTCATACTCACACACACACCCTCATAACCTCTCTCACACACACACCCTCATACACTCTCACACACACACAAACCCTCATACCCTCTCACACACACACACACACACACACACAAATGCACACACACACACACTCATACCCTCAAACACACACATCCTCATACCCTCAAACACACACATCCTCATACCCTCACACACACACCCTCATACCCTCACACACACAGACACACCCTCATACCCTCACACACAAACCCACTCATACCCTCACACACACACCCACTCATACCCTCACACCCACCCACTCATACCCTCACACAAACACACACCCTCATACCCTCACACACACACACAGCCTCACACACACACACCCTCATACCCTCACACACCTTCATACCCTCACACACTCACACACCCTCACACACTCACATACCCTCACAACTCACACAGCCTCATACACTCATACCCACACACACCCTCATAACCTCTCACACACACACACCCTCATACCCTCACACACACACACCCTCATACTCCCACACAAACCTTCATACACTCTCACACACACACACAACCTCATAGCCTCTCTCACACACACACACAAACGCACACACACACACACTCATACCCTCAAACACACACATCCTCATACCCTCAAACACACACATCCTCATACCCTCACACACATACTCTCATACCCTCACACACCAACACTCATACCCACACACACACACACACACACACAAACACCCTCATACACTCACACACACCCTCATTCCCTCACACACACACACACCCTCATACCTACAAACACACACCCTCATACCCTCACACACACCCTCATACCCTCAAAAGCACAAACCCTCATGCCCTCACACACACCCTCATACCCTCAAAAGCACAAACCCTCATACCCTCACACACACACCCTCATAGCCTCACAGACACACACACCTTCATACCCTCACACACACATGCACACACCCTCATACTCTCACACACACACCCACTCATACCCTCACACATACACACCCTCATACCCACACACACACACACACACACCCTCATACCCTCACACACCCATTCATATCCTCACACACCCATTCATACACACACACACACCCACTCATACCCTCACACACACCCACTCACCCTCACACACACACACCCTCATACCCTCACACACACACACCCATTCATACCCTCACACACCCATTCATACACTCAAACACACACCCACTCATACACTCAAACACGCACACACACCCTCATACCTTCACACACTCACACATAGCATCACACCCTCATATGCTCACACACACACAGACACCTCCTCATACCCTCACACACACACACTCATACCCTCACACACACACACTCATACCTTCACACACACACCCTCATACCCTCACACACACACCCTCATACCCTCACACACCCATTCAGACCCTCACACACACACCCACTCATACCTTGACACACACACCCACTCATACCCTCACACACACCCTCACACACCCTCACAACTCACACAGCCTCATACCCTCATAACCTCACACACCCTCATAACCTCACACACACACACACACTCACACACCATCTTACCTTCACACACACACACCCTCAAACCCACACACACACACAACCTCATACCCTCTCTCACACACACACCTTCATACTCCCACACACACCCTCATACCCTCTCACACACACAAACACATACACACATACTCATACCCTCAAACACATACATCCTCATACCCTCAAACACACACACACACCCACATACCTACACACAGACCCTCATATCCTCACACACACCCTCATACCCTCACACACTCATACACCCTCACAGACCCTCATACCCTCACACACACAAACTCTCATACCCTCGGACACACACACACCCTCACACCTTCAAACCCACACACAAACACAACTTCATACACTCACACACGCCCTCATACCTTCACACATTCACACATAGCGTCACATCCTCATATGCTCACACACACACACACAGACACCCCTCATACCCACACACACACACACACACACTCATACCCTCACACACACACCCACTCATACCCTCACACACACACACTCATACCTTCACACACACACACATACCCTCATACACTCACACACACACAAACACAGACCCTCATACCCTCACACACACACAGACACACCCTCATACCCTCAAACACACACCCACTCATACCCTCACACACACACCCACTCATACCCTCACACACACACACAGCCTCATACACACACACACACCCTCATACCCTTACACACTCACACACCCTCACACACTCACACACTCACAGCGTCACACACCCCCTCACACACCCTCATACCCTCACACACACACACCCTCACACACTCACACACCCTCATACACTCACACATGCCCTCATACCTTCACCCCCACACACCCTCATACCCATACACTCATACACCCTCAGACTCTCACACACCATCTTAACTTCACGCACACAGACCTTCAAAACCTCTCTCACACACACCCTCACACACACACCCTCATACCCTCACAAACACACCCTCACACACTCACACACCCTCACAACTCACACAGCCTCATACCCTCATACCCTCACACACCCTCATACCCTCTCTCACACACACACCCTCATACCCCACACACACCCTCATACCCTCACACACTCATACACCCTCACAGACCCTCATACCCTCACACACACAAACTCTCATACCCTCGGACACACACACACCCTCACACCTTCAAACCCACACACAAACACAACCTCATACACTCACACACACCCTCATACCTTCACACATTCACACATAGCATCCCATCCTCATATGCTCACACACACACACACAGACACCCCTCATACCCTCACACACACACACACACTCATACCCTCACACACACACCCACTCATACCCTCACACACACACCCACTCATACCCTCACACACACACACCCTCATACCCTCACACACACACACACCCTCATACCCTCACACACACACACACCCTCATACCCTCACACACCCATTCATACCCTCACACACACACCCACTCATACCTTCACACACACACCCACTCATACCCTCACACACACCCTCACACACTCACACACCCTCACAACTCACACAGCCTCATACCCTCATACCCTCACACACCCTCATAACCTCACACACACACACCCTCATACCCTCACACACCCTCATACCCTCTCTCACACACACACCCTCATACCCCACACACACCCTCATACCCTCTCACACACACACACCCTCATACCCCACACACACCCTCATACCCTCTCACACACAAACACACACACACACTCATACCCTCAAACACACACATCCTCATACCCTCACACACACCCTCATAGCATCACACACACACACAAACCCTGATACCCTCACACACACACCCACTCATACCCTCACACACACACACTCATACCTTCACACACACACACATACCCTCATACGCTCACACACACACAAACACAGACCCTCATACCCTCACACACACAGACACACCCTCATACCCTCAAACACACACCCACTCATACCCTCACACACACACCCACTCATACCCTCACACACACACACAGCCTCATACACACACACACACCCTCATACCCTTACACACTCACACACCCTCACACACTCACACACTCACACACTCACAGCGTCACACACCCCCTCACACACCCTCATACCCTCACACACACACACCCTCACACACTCACACACCCTCATACACTCACACATGCCCTCATACCTTCACCCCCACACACCCTCATACCCACACACTCATACGCCCTCAGACACTCACACACCATCTTAACTTCACACACACAGTCCCTCAAAACCTCTCTCACACACACCCTCACACACACACCCTCATACCCTCACAAACACACCCTCACACACTCACACACCCTCACCACTCACACAGCCTCATACCCTCATACCCTCACACACTCTCATAACCTCACACACACACTCACACACCATCTTACCTTCACACACACACACACCCTCAAACCCACACACACACACAACCTCATACCCTCTCTCACACACACACCTTCATACTTCCACACACACTCTCATACACCCTCACACACACACAAACCCTCATACCCTCTCTCACACACACACCCTCATACCCCACACACACCCTCATACCCTCTCACACACACAAACACATACACACACACTCATACGCTCAAACACATACATCCTCATACCCTCAAACACACACACACACCCACATACCTACACACAGACCCTCATATCCTCACACACACCCTCATACCCTCACACACTCATACACCCTCACAGACCCTCATACCTTCACACAAACAAACTCTCATACCCTCAGACACACACACACCCTCACACCTTCAAACCCACACACACACACAACCTCATACACTCACACACATCCTCATACCTTCACACACTCACACATAGCGTCACACCCTCATATGCTCACACACACACAGACACCCCTCATACCCTCACACACACACACACTCATACACTCACACACACACCCACTCATACCCTCACACACACACCCACTCATACCCTCACACACACACACCCTCATACACTCACACACACACACACTCTCATACCCTCACACACACTCACACCCTCATACCCTCACACACCCATTCATACCCTCACACACACACCCACTCATACCTTCACACACACACCCACTCATACCCTCACACACACACCCTCACACACTCACACACCCTCACAACTCACACAGCCTCATACCCTCAAACACTCACACACCCTCATAACCTCACACACACACACACCCTCATACCCTCACACACCCTCATACCCTCTCTCACACACACACACTCATACCCCACACACACCCTCATACCCTCTCTCACACACACACCCTCATACCCCACACACACCCTCATACCCTCTCTCACACACAAACACACACACACACACACACTCATACCCTCAAACACACACATCCTCATACCATCACACACACCCTCATAGCATCACACACACACAAACCTTGATACCCTCACACACACACACTCATACCCTCACACACACACACATACCTCATACGCTCACACACACACAAACATAGACCCTCATACCCTCACACACACAGACACACCCTCATACCCTCACACACACAGACACACCCTCATACCCTCACACACACACCCACTCATACCCTCACACACACACCCACTCATACCCTCACACACACACATAGCCTCACACACTCACACACCCTCACACACTCACACAGCCTCACACACCCCCTCACACACCCTCATACCCTCACACACTCACACACCCTCACACACTCACAGACCCTCACACACTCACACACCCTCACACACTCACACACCCTCATACCCTCACACATGCCCTCATACCTTCACCCCCACACACCCTCATACCCACACACTCATACGCCCTCAGACACTCACACACCATCTTACCTTCACACACACAGACTCTCAAAACCTCTCTCACACACACCCTCACACACAGACCCTCATACCCTCACAAACACATCCTCATACCCTCATACACACACCCTCATACCCTCAGACATACACACACCCTCACACCCTCACAAACACACACACAGCCTCACACCCTCACAAACACACACACACCCTCATACCCTCACACACACACACCCTCATAACCTCATCACACACACAAAATCTCTCATACCTACACACACCCTCATACCCTCACACACACAAATACCCTCATACCCTCACACACACATACACAACCTCAAACCTTCACACACACCCTAATACCCTCAAACACATGCACCCTCAAACCCTCACACACACACATAACCTCATTCCCTCACACACACACACACACACCCACTCATACCCTCACACACACACACACCCACTCATACCCTCACACCCACACTCACACACACTCACACACACTCACACACACCATCATACCCTCACACTCCATCATACCCTCACACACACACCCTCATACCCTCTCAACACACACCCTCATAACCCCACACACACCTTCATACATTCTCGCACACACACTCATACCCTCACACACACATCCTCATACTGTCTCTCTCACACACACACACCCTCATACCCTCACAAACACACACACACCCTCATATCCTCTCACACACACACACACACACACACACTCATACACTCAAACACACACACATCCTCATATCCTCACACACTGACACATCCTCATACCCTCACACACACACACCCTCATACCCTCACACACACTCTCATACCCTCACACACACACCCTCATTCCCTCACACACACACCCTCATTCCCTCACACACACACTCATACCCTCACACACACCCTCATACCCTCACACACACACTCTCATACCCTCACACACTCACACACTCCCTCATACCCCCACACACTCACACACACCCTCATACCCCCACACACTCACACACACCCTCATACCCTCACACACCCTCATACCCTCACACACCCACTTACCCTCACACACATATACCCTCATACCCTCACTCACATCCTCATACCCTCACACACCCTCATACACTCACACACCCTCATGCCCTCAAACACCCTCATACACTCACACACCCTCATACCTTCACCCCCACACACACACATACCCACATTCTCACACACCCTCATACGCTCACACACACACCCACCCTCATTCCCTCACACACACACAACCTCAGACTCTCACACACACACACAACCTCATTCCCTCACACACACCCTCATATCCTCACACACATATACCCTCATACCCTCACACACACCCTCATACCCTCACACACATATACACTCATACTCTCACACACACCCTCATACCCTCACACACATATACCCTCATTCCCTCACACACATATACCCTCATTCCCTCACACACATATACCCTCATACCCTCACACACAGCCTCATACCCTCATACAAAATACCCTCATTCCCTCATACACATATACCCTCATTCCCTCACACACATAAAGCCTCATACCCTCACACACACCCTCATAACCTCACACACATATACCCTCATTCCCTCACACAAATATACCCTCATTCCCTCACACACATATATCCTCATACCCTCACACACACCCTCATACCCTCACACATATATACCCTCATACCCTCAGACATGCCCTCATACCCTCACACACATATACCCTCATACCCTCACACACATATACCCTCATACCATCACACACAACCTCATACCCTCACACACACCCTCATAACCTCACACACATATACCCTCATTCCCTCAAACACATATACACTCATTCCCTCACACGCATATACCCTCATACACTCACACACACCCTCATACCCTCACACAAAAATACGCTCATTCCCTCACACACATATACCCTCATACCCTCACACACACCCTCATACCCTCACACACATATACCCTCATAGCCTCACACACACCCTCATACCCTCACACACACCCTCATACCCTCACACACATATACCCTCATACCCTCACACACTGACACGCCCTCACACAATCACACGCTCCCTCATAACCTCACACACTCACACATTCCCTCATACCCCCAAACTCACACCCTCATGCCCTCACACACCCTCATACCCACACACACCCTCATACCTTCACCCCCACACACCCTCATACCCACACACTCACACACCCTCATACCCACACACGCACACACCCTCATACACTCTCACACATACACCCTCATACCCTCACACACACACACTCATACCCTCACACACACACCCTCATTCCCTCACACACCCTCACACACACTCACACACCCTCACACACATTCACACACTCACACACCAACTCACACAAACACTCACACACCCACTCACACACCCACTCACACACTCACTCACACACACACTCACACACCCACACACACACTTACACACTCACACACACACCCACACACACACTCACACACCCACTCACACACTCACACAAACACTCACACACCCTCACACACTCACACACCCACTCACTCACACACCCACTCACACACTCACACACTCACTCACACACTCACACACCCATTCAGACACCCACTCACACACTCACACAATCACTCACACACTCACACACCCACTCACCACTCACACACACACTCCCACACACACTCCCACACACACTCCCACACACACTCACACACTCACACACACACTCACACACCCTCATACCCTCACACACACACCCTCATACCCTCAAACACTCAAACACCCTCACACACCCTCTCACACACTCACACACCCACTCACACACCAACACACCCACTCACACACTCACACACTCACCCACTCACACACACACTCACACACTCACACACAATCACACACTCACACACTCAAACATCCTCACACACCCTCTCACACACTCACACACCCACTCACACACACACCTCCACACCCTCACACACCCTCGTAGACTCACACACCCTCATACCCTCACACACCCTCATACCCCCAGACACACACACACCCTCACACCCTCATACACTCAGACATCCTCATATACACACACTTACACCTTCATACCCACACACATACCCTTATACCCTCTCTCTCATACACACACACACACACACACACAGAGTCATCCCCTCACACACTTACACACTCATACCCTCACACAACCTCATACCGTCACACACACACCCTCACACACACCCTCATTCCCTCATACACACACCCTCATACCCTCACAAGCACCCTCATAGCCCCTCATACCCATACACACACCATTGTACCTTCACACACACACACCCTCACACCCTTATACCCTCAAACCCTCACACACTCACACACACATGCTCATACCCTCAAACACACACACCCTCATACCCTCATGCACACACACAGCCTCATACCCTCACACACACACACACACCCTCATACCCTCACACACACACAGACACAGCCTCATACCCTCACACAATCTCACACACACCCTCAAACCCTCTCACAAACACAAACACACCCTCATACCCTCACACACACCATCATACCCTCACACACACACACACCCTCATACCCTCACACACACCATCATACCCTCATACACACACCCTCATACCCTCACACACACACACACTCTCATACCCTCTCACACACCATCATACCCTCATGCACACACACAACCTCATACCCTCACAAACACCATCATACCGTCATACAAACCCTCATACCCTCACACACACACACCCTCATACCCTCACACACACACCCTCATACCCTCTCACACACCATCATACCCTCATGCACACACACAACCTCATGCACACACACAGGCTCATACATTCACACACACTCTCATACCCTCTCACACACACCCTCATACCCTCACACACCCTTATGTCCTCACACACCCTCATACCCTCACACATACACCCTCATGCCCACACACACCCTCATAGCCCCTCATACCCTCACACGCTCACACATCCGCATACCCTCACACACTGACACGCCCTCATACCCTCACACACACCCTCATACCCTCACACACTCACAAAGTCCCTCATACCCTCACACACTCCCTCATACCCTCACACACTCACACACACACTCATACCCTCACACACCCTCATACCCTCACACACCCTCATACCCACACACTCACACACCCTCACACACACACACCCTCATACCCTCACACACACACACCCTCATACCCTCACACACTCCCTCATTCCCTCACACACACACACACACACCCTCATACACTCACACACACCCTCATACCCTCATACACACCCTCATACCCTCACACACATATAACCTCATACCCTCAAACACATATACCCTCATGCCCTCACACACATATACCCTCATACCCTCACACACATATACCCTCATACCCTCACACACACCCTCATCCCTCACACTCACCCTCAACCCACACACACCCTCACACACTCACACACCCTCACACACTCACACACCCTCATACCCTCACACACCCTCATACCCTCACACACACACACCCTCATACCCTCACACACACAACCTCACACACACACTCATACCCTCACACACACACACCCTCACACACACACCCTCACACAGCCTCATACCCTCACACACACACACACGCACCCACACACCCTCATACCCTCACACACACACACCACCACACACCCTCATACCCTCTCACACACACACCCTCATACCCTCACACACACACCCTCATACCCTCACACACACTCTCACACACACACACACACACACATCCTCATACCCTCACACAATCAAACACCCTCACACACACACAGAACCTCATACCCACACAACCTCACACACCCTCACACACCCTCACACCCTCACACACCCTCATACCATCACACACCCTCATACCCTCACACACATACCCTCATACCCTCACACACACACCCTCATACCCTCACACACACACATCATACCCTCACACCCACCATCATACCCTCACACACACACACAACATCATACCCTCACACACACACACACCCTCATACCCTTACACACACCATCATACCCTCACACACACACACCCTCATAACCTCACACACACACCCTCATACCCTCACACACACCATCATACCCTCACACACCCTCACACACACAAACTCCCTTATACCCTCATACACACTATCATGCCCTATCATACACCCTCATACCCTCTCACGCACACACACACCCTCATGCAAACACACATCCTCATACCTTCACATACATACACCCTCACACACACACACTCACACACCTCCACACCCTCACACTCCCTCATACCCTCACACACCCTCATATCCTCACACATAACCTCATAGCCTCACACACCACCCTCACACACAAACTCACACACTCACACACACCCTCACACACACCCACACACACACACACACACACACACCCTCATAGCACCTCATACCCACACAGACACACACCCTCATACCCTCACACACTCGCACATCCGGATACCCTCAAACACTGTCATGGCCTCATACCCTCAAACAATCACACACCCACACACCCTCACACACCCACACACCCTCACACACTCACACACCCTCATACCCTCTCACACACACACACCCCCTCATACCCTCACACACTCTCATACCCTCACACATACACACACCCTCATACCCTCACACACACCCTCATACCCTCACACACACCCTCATACCCTCACACACACACCCTCATACCCTCACACACACACACCCTCATACCCTCATACACACCCTCATACCCTCACACACACACACTCACCCTCATACGCTCACACACACCCTCATACCCTCACACACACACACCCTCATACCCTCACACACCCTCACACACACCATCATACCCTCACACACACACTCACACACACACTCACACACCCACTCACACACCCACTCACACACTCACACAGACACTCACACACCCACTCACACACTCACAAACCCACTCACTCACACACACCCTCACACACACACTCATACCCTCACACACACACACCCCCACACACACACCCTCACACAGCTTCATACCCTCACACACACACACACACACACGCACCCACACACCCTCATACCCTCACACACACACACCACCACACACCCTCATACCCTCTCACACACACACCCTCATACCCTCACACACACACCCTCATACCCTCACACACACTCTCTCACACACACACACACACACCCTCATACCCTCACACACACACACCCTCATACCCTCTCACACACCATCATACCCTCATGCACACACACAACCTCATGCACACACAGTCTCATACATTCACACACACTCTCATACCCTCTCACACACACCCTCATACCCTCACACACCCTTATGTCCTCACACACCCTCATACCCTCACACACACACCCTCATGCCCACACACACACCCTCATAGCCCCTCATACCCTCACACGCTCACACATCCGCATACCCTCACACTCTGACACGCCCTCATACCCTCACACACTCCCTCATACCCTCACACACTCACACAGTCCCTCATACCCTCACACACTCCCTCATACCCTCACACACTCACACACACACTCATACCCTCACACACCCTCATACCCTCACACACCCTCATACCCACACACTCACACACCCTCACACCCACACACACACACACCCTCACACACACACACCCTCATACCCTCACACACACACACCCTCATACCCTCACACACTCCCTCATTCCCTCACACACACACACACCCTCATACACTCACACACACCCTCATATCCTCATACACACCCTCATACCCTCACACACATATAACCTCATACCCTCAAACACATATACCCTCATTCCCTCACACACATATACCCTCATACCCTCACACACATATACCCTCATACCCTCACACACACCCTCATCCCTCACACACACCCTCAACCCACACACACCCTCACACACTCACACACCCTCACACACTCACACACCCTCATACCCTCACACACCCTCATACCCTCACACACACACACCCTCATACCCTCACACACACAACCTCACACACACACTCATACCCTCACACACACACACACACCCTCACACAGCCTCATACCCTCACACACACACACACGCACCCACACACCCTCATACCCTCACACACACACCACCACACACCCTCTTACCCTCTCACACACACACCCTCATACCCTCACACACACACCCTCATACCCTCACACACACTCTCTCACACACACACACACACACGCACCCTCATACCCTCACACAATCAAACACCCTCACACACACACAGACCCTCATACCCACACAACCTCACACACCCTCACACACCCTCACACCCTCACACACCCTCATACCATCACACACCCTCATACCCTCACACACATACCCTCATACCCTCACACACACACCCTCATACCCTCACACCCACACAACATCATACCCTCACACCCACCATCATACGCTCACACACACACACACACCCTCATCCCCTCACACACACACACACCCTCATACCCTTACACACACCATCATACCCTCACACACACACACCCTCATACCCTCACACACACACCCTCATACCCTCACACACACCCTCATACCCTCACACACACCATCATACCCTCACACACCCTCACACGCACAAACTCCCTTATACCCTCATACACACTATCATACCCTATCATACACCCTCATACCCTCTCACGCACACACACACCCTCATGCAAACACACACCCTCATACCTTCACATACATACACCCTCACACACACACACACTCACACACCTCCACACCCTCACACTCCCTCATACCCTCACACACCCTCATACCCTCACACACAACCTCATACCCTCACACACCACCCTCACACACAAACTCACACACTCACACACACCCTCACACACACCCACACACACACACACACACACACACACACACCCTCATAGCACCTCATACCCACACAGACACACACCCTCATACCCTCACACACTCGCACATCCGGATACCCTCAAACACTGTCATGGCCTCATACCCTCAAACAATCACACACCCACACACCCTCACACACGCACACACCCTCACACACTCACACACCCTCATACTCTCTCACACACACACACACACACACCCTCATACCCTCACACACTCTCATACCCTCACACATACACACACCCTCATACCCTCACACACACCCTCATACCCTCACACACACACCCTCATACCCTCACACACACCCTCATACCCTCACACACACCCTCATACCCTCACACACACCCTCATACCCTCACACACACACCCTCATACCCTCACACACCCTCACACACACCATCATACCCTCACACACACACTCACACACCCACTCACACACCCACTCACACACTCACACAGACACTCACACACCCACTCACACACTCACAAACCCACTCACTCACACAGACCCTCACACACACACACTCATACCCTCACACACACACACCCTCACACACACACCCTCACACAGCCTCATACCCTCACACACACACACACATGCACCCACACACCCTCATACCCTCACACACACCCTCATACCTTCACACACACCCTCATACCCTCACACACACCATCATACCCTCACACACCCTCACACACACACACCCTCATACCCTCATACCCTCATGCACACACACGCTCATAAATTCACACACACATCCTCATACCGTCTCAGACCCCCTCGTACCCTCTCACACACACACACCATCATGCCCTCACGCACACACACAACCTCATGCACAAACACAAACTCATAGCTTCACACACACCCTCACACACACACACACACACCCTCACACACACACACACACACTCACCTTCATACCATCTCATACACACCCTCATATCCTCACACACCCTCATACCTTCACCCCCACACACCCTCATACCCACACGCACATCCTCATAGCCCTTCATACCCTCACACACTCACACATCCGCATACCTCACACACTCACACATCCGCATACCTCACACACTCACACACCCTCATACCCACACACACACTCTCTTACCCTCTCACACACACACACCATCATACCCTCACGCAGACAACACACAACCTCATGCACATACACAGCCTCATAGCTTCACACACACCCTCACACACACACACACACACACACACCCTCAAACACACACACTCACACACCCACCTTCATACCCTCTCACACACACCCTCATATCCTCACACACATATACCCTCATTCCCTCACACACATGTACCCAAATACACACCCTCATAGCCCCTCATACCCTCACACACTCACACATCCGCATACCCTCACACACTGACACATCCTCATACCCTCACACACTCACACAGTCCCTCATACGCTCACACACACCCTCATACACCCATACCCACACCCTCATACCCTCACACACCCTCATGCCCTCACACACCCTCATGCCATCACACACACACCCTCATACCCTCACACACAAACCCTCATACCTTCACCCCAACACACCCTCATACCCACACAATCACACACCTCCATACTCTCACACACATACACCCTCATTCCCTCACACACACACACCCTCATACCTCACACACCCTCATACCCTCACACACATATACCCTCATACCCTCACACACACCCTCATACCCTCACACACATATACCCTCATTCCCTCACACACATATACCCTCATACCCTCACACATATACCCTCACACCATCACAAACATATACCCTCATACCCTCACACACATATACCCTCATTCCCTCACACACATATATCCTCATACCCTCACACACATGCTGATCCCTCACACACACCCTCATACCCTCACACACACCCTCATAACCACACACACACACACACCCTCATACCCACACCCAACACACCCTCATACCCACACAGACACATACCCTCATATCCTCTCACACACAATCATACCCTCACACACTGCCTCATTCCTTCACCCCCACACACCCTCACACCCACACGCACACTCCTAGCCCCTCATACCATCACAAACTCACACATCCGCATACCCTCACACACTGACACACCCTCACACACTCACACAGTCCCTTATACCCTCACACACCCTCATACCCTCACACACATATACCCTCATTCCCTCACAAACATATACCCTCATTCCCTCACACACATATACCCTCACTCCCCACACCCTCATACCCTCACATACACACCCTCATACCCACACACACACCATCATACCCTCACGCACACAAACAACCTCATGCACACCCACAGCCTCATACCTTCACACACACCCTGATCCCTCGCACATACCCTCATACCCTCACACACACCCTCATACCCACACACACACACACCCTCATACCCATACCCAACACACCCGCATACCCACACAGACACATAACCTCATACCCTCTCACACACAATCATACCCTCACACACTGCCTCATACCTTCACCCCCACACACCCTCACACCCACACGCACACTCCTAGCCCCTCATACCATCACAAACTCACGCATCCGCATACCCTCACACACTGACACACCCTCACACACTCACACAGTCCCTCATACCCTCACACACACTCATACCCTCACACACATATACCCTAATTCCCTCACACACATATACCCTCAACCCACACACCCTCATACCCTCACATACACACCCTCATACCCACACACACACCATCATACCCTCACGCACACAAACAACCTCATGCACACCCACAGCCTCATACCTTCACACACACACACCCTCAGACACACACTCACACACACCCTCATATCCTCACACACTCACACAGTCCCTCATACCCTCACACACTCCCTCATACTCTCACACACTCTCACACACCCTCATAGCCCCACACGCACACCATCATGACCTCACACACCCTCATACCCTTACACACACACCCTCATACCCTCACACACCCTCATGCCCTCACACACACACTCTCATACCCTCACAAACCCTCATGCCCTCACACAACCTCATGCCCTCACACACACCCTCATACCCTCTCCACACTCACACAGTCCCTCAACCTCACACACTCCCTCATACCCTCACACACTCACACACACCCTCATACCCCCACACTCACCCCCTCATGCCCTCACACACACACCCTCATACCCTCACACACCCTCAGGCCCTCACACACCCTCATGCCCTCACACATCCTCATACCCTCACACACTCACACAGTCCCTCATACCCTCACGAACTCCCTCATACCCTCACACACTCACACACACTCATACCCTCACACACACACCCACTCGTACCCTCACACACACACGCACTCATACCCTCACACACACACCCTCATACCCTCACACACACACACACCCTCATACCCTCACACACTCACACACCCTCATACCCTCACACACCCATTCATACCCTCACACACACACCCACTCATACCTTCACACACACACCACTCATACCCTCACACACACACCCACTCATACCCTCACACACACACCCTCACACACTCACACAAATCACAACTCACACAGCCTCATACCCTCATACCCTCACACACCCTCATAACCTCACACACACACACACCCTCATACCCTCACACACCCTCATACCCTCTCTCACACACACACCCTCATACCCCACACACACCCTCATACCCTCTCACACACACACACCCTCATACCCCACACACACCCTCATACCCTCTCTCACACACACACACACACACACACACACACTCATACCCTCAAACACACACATCCTCATACCCTCACACACACCCTCATAGCATCACACACACACAAACCCTGATACCCTCACACACACACACACTCATACCCTCACACACACACTCATACCTTCACACACACACACATACCCTCATACGCTCACACACACACAAACACAGACCCTCATACCCTCACAGACACAGACACACCCTCATACCCTCAAACACACACCCACTCATACCCTCACACACACACCCACTCATACCCTCACACACACACACAGCCTCATACACACACACACCCTCATACCCTTACACACTCACACACCCTCACACACTCACACACTCACACACTCACACAGCCTCACACACCCCCTCACACACCCTCATACCCTCACACACACACCCTCACACACTCACACACCCTCATACCCTCACACATGCCCTCATACCTTCACCCCCACACACCCTCATACCCACACACTCATACACCCTCAGACACTCACACACCATCTTAACTTCACACACACAGACCCTCAAAACCTCTCTCACACACACCCTCACACACACCCTCATACCCTCACAAACACACCCTCACACACTCACACACCCTCACAACTCACACAGCCTCATAACCTCATACCCTCACACACCCTCATAACCTCACACACACACACTCACACACCATCTTACCTTCACACACACACACCCTCAAAACCACACACACACACAACCTCATACCCTCTCTCACACACACACCTTCATACTCCCACACACACTCTCATACACCCTCACACACACACAAACCCTCATACCCTCTCTCACACACACACCCTCATACCCCACACACACCCTCATACCCTCTCACACACACAAACACATACACACACACTCATACCCTCAAACACATACATCCTCATACCCTCAAACACACACACACACCCACATGCCTACACACAGACCCTCATATCCTCACACACACCCTCATACCCTCACACACTCATACACCCTCACAGACCCTCATACCCTCACACACACAAACTCTCATACCCTCAGACACACACACACCCTCACACCTTCAAACCCACACACACACACAACCTCATACACTCACACACATCCTCATACCTTCACACACTCACACATAGCGTCACACCCTCATATGCTCACACACACACAGACACCCCTCATACCCTCACACACACACACACTCATACCCTCACACACACACCCACTCATACCCTCACACACACACCCACTCATACCCTCACACACACACCCTCACACACTCACACACCCTCACAACTCACACACCCTCATAACCTCATACCCTCACACACCCTCATACCCTCACACACCCTCATACCCTCTCTCACACACACACCCTCATATCCCACACACACCCTCATACCCTCTCACACACACACACCCTCATACCCCACACACACCCTCATACCCTCTCACACACACAAACACACACACACACACTCATACCCTCAAACACACACATCCTCATACCCTCACACACACCCTCATAGCATCACACACAGACAAACCCTGATACCCTCACACACACACCCACTCATACCCTCACACACACACCCACTCATACCCTCACACACACACACTCATACCCTCACACACACACACATACCCTCATACGCTCACACACACACAAATACAGACCCTCATACCCTCACACACACAGACAAACCCCCATACCCTCACACACACACCCACTCACCCTCACACACACACCCACTCATACCCTCACACACACACACAGCCTCACACACACACACCCTCATACCCTTACACACTCACACACTCACACAGCCTCAAACACCCCCATCACACACCCTCATACCCTCACACACTCACACACCCTCACACACTCACAGACCCTCACACACTCACACACCCTCACACACTCACACACCCTCATACCCTCACACATGCCCTCATACCTTCACCCCCACACACCCTCATACCCACACACTCATACGCCCTCAGACACTCACACACCATCTTACCTTCACACACACAGACTCTCAAAACCTCTCTCACACACACCCTCACACACAGACCCTCATACCCTCACAAACACATCCTCATACCCTCACACACACACCCTCATACCCTCAGACATACACACACCCTCACACCCTCACAAACACACACACAGCCTCACACCCTCACAAACACACACACACCCTCATACCCTCACACACACACACACACACACTCATACTCTCACACAAACCCTCATACCCTCACACACACACCCTCATAACCTCATCACACACACAAAATCTCTCATACCTACACACACCCTCATACCCTCACACACACAAATACCCTCATACCCTCACACACACATACACAACCTCAAACCTTCACACACACCCTCATACCCTCAAACACATGCACCCTCAAACCCTCACACACACACATAACCTCATTCCCTCACACACACACACACACCCACTCATACCCTCACACACACACACACCCACTGATACCCTCACACACACACACACCCACTCATACCCTCACACCCACACTCACACACACTCACACACACCATCATACCCTCACACTCCATCATACCCTCACACACACACCCTCATACCCTCTCAACACACACCCTCATAACCCCACACACACCTTCATACATTCTCGCACACACCCTCATACCCTCACACACACACCCTCACACACTCACACACCCTCATACCCTCACACATGCCCTCATACCTTCACCCCCACACACCCTCATACCCACACACTCATACACCCTCAGACACTCACACACCATCTTAACCACACACACAGACCCTCAAAACCTCTCTCACACACACCCTCACACACACCCTCATACCCTCACAAACACACCCTCACACACTCACACACCCTCACAACTCACACAGCCTCATAACCTCATACCCTCACACACCCTCATAACCTCACACACACACACTCACACACCATCTTACCTTCACACACACACACCCTCAAACCCACACACACACACAACCTCATACCCTCTCTCACACACACACCTTCATACTCCCACACACACTCTCATACACCCTCACACACACACAAACCCTCATACCCTCTCTCACACACACACCCTCATACCCCACACACACCCTCATACCCTCTCACACACACAAACACATACACACACACTCATACCCTCAAACACATACATCCTCATACCCTCAAACACACACACACACCCACATGCCTACACACAGACCCTCATATCCTCACACACACCCTCATACCCTCACACACTCATACACCCTCACAGACCCTCATACCCTCACACACACAAACTCTCATACCCTCAGACACACACACACCCTCACACCTTCAAACCCACACACACACACAACCTCATACACTCACACACATCCTCATACCTTCACACACTCACACATAGCGTCACACCCTCATATGCTCACACACACACAGACACCCCTCATACCCTCACACACACACACACTCATACCCTCACACACACACCCACTCATACCCTCACACACACACCCACTCATACCCTCACACACACACCCTCACACACTCACACACCCTCACAACTCACACACCCTCATAACCTCATACCCTCACACACCCTCATACCCTCACACACCCTCATACCCTCTCTCACACACACACCCTCATATCCCACACACACCCTCATACCCTCTCACACACACACACCCTCATACCCCACACACACCCTCATACCCTCTCACACACACAAACACACACACACACACTCATACCCTCAAACACACACATCCTCATACCCTCACACACACCCTCATAGCATCACACACAGACAAACCCTGATACCCTCACACACACACCCACTCATACCCTCACACACACACCCACTCATACCCTCACACACACACACTCATACCCTCACACACACACACATACCCTCATACGCTCACACACACACAAATACAGACCCTCATACCCTCACACACACAGACAAACCCCCATACCCTCACACACACACCCACTCACCCTCACACACACACCCACTCATACCCTCACACACACACACAGCCTCACACACACACACCCTCATACCCTTACACACTCACACACTCACACAGCCTCAAACACCCCCATCACACACCCTCATACCCTCACACACTCACACACCCTCACACACTCACAGACCCTCACACACTCACACACCCTCACACACTCACACACCCTCATACCCTCACACATGCCCTCATACCTTCACCCCCACACACCCTCATACCCACACACTCATACGCCCTCAGACACTCACACACCATCTTACCTTCACACACACAGACTCTCAAAACCTCTCTCACACACACCCTCACACACAGACCCTCATACCCTCACAAACACATCCTCATACCCTCACACACACACCCTCATACCCTCAGACATACACACACCCTCACACCCTCACAAACACACACACAGCCTCACACCCTCACAAACACACACACACCCTCATACCCTCACACACACACACACACACACACATACACTCACACAAACCCTCATACCCTCACACACACACCCTCATAACCTCATCACACACACAAAATCTCTCATACCTACACACACCCTCATACCCTCACACACACAAATACCCTCATACCCTCACACACACATACACAACCTCAAACCTTCACACACACCCTCATACCCTCAAACACATGCACCCTCAAACCCTCACACACACACATAACCTCATTCCCTCACACACACACACACACACCCACTCATACCCTCACACACACACACACCCACTGATACCCTCACACACACACACACCCACTCATACCCTCACACCCACACTCACACACACTCACACACACCATCATACCCTCACACTCCATCATACCCTCACACACACACCCTCATACCCTCTCAACACACACCCTCATAACCCCACACACACCTTCATACATTCTCGCACACACACTCATACCCTCACACACACATCCTCATACTGTCTCTCTCACACACACACACCCTCATACCCTCACAAACACACACACACCCTCATATCCTCTCACACACACACCCTCATACCCACTCACACACACACACACACTCATACACTCAAACACACACACATCCTTATATCCTCACACACTGACACATCCTCATACCCTCACACACACACACCCTCATACCCTCACACACACTCTCATTCCCTCACACACACCCTCATACCCTCACACACACCCTCATACCCTCACACACACACCCTCATACCCTCACACACTCACACACTCCCTCATACCCCCACACTCTCACACACACCCTCATACCCCCACACACTCACACACACCCTCATACCCTCACACACCCTCATACCCTCACACACCCACTTACCCTCACACACATATACCCTCATACCCTCACTCACACCCTCATACCCTCACACACCCTCATACACTCACACACCCTCATGCCCTCAAACAACCTCATATCCACACACACACCCTCATATCTTCACCCCCCACACACACATACCCACATTCTCACACACCCTCATACGCTCACACACACACCCACCCTCATTCCCTCACACACACACAACCTCAGACTCACACACACACACCCTCATTCCCTCACACACACCCTCATATCCTCACACACATATACCCTCATACCCTCACACACACCCTCATACCCTCATACACATATACACTCATACTCTCACACACACCCTCATACCCTCACACACATATACCCTCATTCCCTCACACACATATACCCTCATTCCCTCACACACATATACCCTCATACCCTCACACACAGCCTCATACCCTCACACAAAATACCCTCATTCCCTCATACACATATACCCTCATTCCCTCACACACATAAAGCCTCATACCCTCACACACACCCTCATAACCTCACACACATATACCCTCATTCCCTCACACACATATACCCTCATTCCCTCACACACATATATCCTCATACCCTCACACACACCCTCATACCCTCACACATATATACCCTCATACCCTCACACATGCCCTCATACCCTCACACACATATACCCTCATACCCTCACGCACATATACCCTCATACCCTCACACACAACCTCATACCCTCACACACACCCTCATAACCTCACACACATATACCCTCATTCCCTCACACACATACCCTCATTCCCTCACACACATATACCCTCATACACTCACACACACCCTCATACCCTCACACAAAAATACACTCATTCCCTCACACACATATACCCTCATACCCTCACACACACCCTCATACCCTCACACACATATACCCTCATACCCTCACACACACCCTCATTCCCTCACACACATATACCCTCATTCCCTCACACACATATACACTCATTCCCTTACACACAGCCTCATACCCTCACACACTCGCGCACACCCTCATACCCCCACACACCCTCATACCCTCACACACCCTCATACCCTCACAACGCCTCATACCCTCAAACACACACCCTCATACCCACACACACACACACCCTCATGCCCTCACACACGTATACCCTCATACCCTCACACACACCCTCATTCCCTCACACACATATACCCTCATTCCCTTACACACACCCTCATACCATCAAACACTCACACACTCACACACACCCTCATACCCTCACACACCCTCATACCCTCACACACACACACTCATACCTTCACCCCTACACACCCTCATACACCCCCACACACACACCCTCATACCCACACACACACCCTCATACCCCCACAGACACCCTCATAGCCCCTCATACCCACACACACACCCTCATACCCCAACACACTCCCAATACCCTCACTCCACTCACCCTCATACACCCCCACGCACACACCCTCACACCCACACACACACCCTCATACCCACACACACACCCTCATACCCACACACACACCCTCATAGCACCTCATACCCACACAGACACACACCCGTATACCCTCACACATTCACACATCCGCATACCCTCACACACTAACATGCCCTCATACCCTCGCACCTTCACACCGCCACCCACACACAGACACCCTCATACCCACACACACACACCCTCATACCCACACAGACAGACACCCTCATACCCACACACATTCGCACATCCGGATACCCTCACACACTGACAAGCCCTCATACCCTCTCACACACACACCGTCATACCCTCACACAATCAAACACCCACACACACACACACCCTTATACCCACACACCCTCACACACCCTCATACCCTCACACCCTCACACAAACACACACCCTCATACCCTCACACACACCCTCATACCCTCACACCCTCACACAAACACACACCCTCATACCCTCACACACACATACACCCTCATACCCTCACACTCCTTCACACACCCTCACACCCTCACACACACCCTCATACCCTCACACTCACACACCCTCATACCCTCACACACACCCTCATACCCTCACACACACCATCATACCCTCAAACACACACACACCCTCATACCCTCACACACACCATCATACCCTCAAACACACACACACCCTCATACCCTCACACACACCATCATACCCTCATACATACCATCATACCCTCACACACACCCTCATACCCTCACACACACACATACCCTCATACCCTCACACACACCATCATACCCTCACACACACACACACCCTCATACCCTCACACACTCACACCATCATACCCTCATACATACCATCATACCCTCACACAAACCATCATACCCTCACACACACAAACTCCCTCATACCCTCACACATACCCTCATACCCACACACACACCCTCATACCCTCACACACACGCTCATACCCTCTCACACACACACATACACCCTCACACACACACACTCACACACCTCCACACCCTCACACTCCCTCATACCCTCACCCACCCTCATACCCTCACCCCACACACCCTCATACCCACACGCAACACACCCACACACACACCCTCATACGCACACGGACACACACCTGCATACCCTCACACACTCACACACCCTCATACCCACACACACTAACACGCCCTCATACTCTCACACACTCACATGCCCTCATACCCTCACACACACACATCCTCACACCCACATACACACACCCTCACACCCCCACCCACACACACACACCCTCATACCCACACACACTAACACGCCCTCATACTCTCACACATTCACATGCCCTCATACCTTCACACACTCACATGACCTCATACCCTCACCCACACACACATATCCTCATACCCACACACACTCGCACATCCAGATACCCTCAGACACTCACACTCCCTCATACCCTCACACACTCACACGCCCTCATACCCTCACACACAAACACACCCTCATACCCTCTCACACACACACCATCATACCCTCACACACTCAAACACCCTCACACCCCCACACACCCTCACACACTCACACACCCTCATATCCTCACACACACACACACCCTCATACCCACACACACACACCCTCATACCCACACACACTTGCACATCCGGATACCTTCACACACACACACACATCCTCATACCCACACAAACCCTCATACCCTCACACACTCAAACACCCTCACACACCCACACACCCTCACACACTCACACACCCTCACACACTCACACACCCTCATACCCTCACACACCCTCATACCCTCACACACACACACACACCCTTATACCCTCACACACACACCCTCACACACACACTCATACCCTCACACACACACACCCTCACACACACCCTCACAGCCTCATACCCTCACACACACACACGCACCCACACACCCTCATACCCTCACACACACACCACCACACACCCTCATACCCTCTCACACACACACCCTCATACCCTCACACACACACCCTCATACCCTCACACACACTCTCACACACACACACACACACACACCCTCATACCCTCACACAAACAAACACCCTCACACACACACAGACCCTCATACCCACACAACCTCACACACCCTCACACACCCTCACACACCCTCATACCATCACACACCCTCATACCCTCACACACATACCCTCATACCCTCACACATACACCCTCATACCCTCACACCCACCATCATACCCTCACACACACACACACACCCTCACACACACACACCCTCATACCCTTACACACACCATCATACCCTCACACACACACACCCTCATAACCTCACACACACACCCTCATACCCTCACACACACCATCATACCCTCACACACCCTCACACACACAAACTCCCTTATACCCTCATACACACTATCATACCCTATCATACACCCTCATACCCTCTCACGCACACACACACCCTCATGCAAACACACACCCTCATACCTTCACATACATACACCCTCACACACACACACTCACACACCTCCACACCCTCACACTCCCTCATACCCTCACACACCCTCATACCCTCACACACAACCTCATACCCTCACACACCACCCTCACACACAAACTCCCACACTCACACACACCCTCACACACACCCACACACACACACACACACACACACCCTCATAGCACCTCATACCCACACAGACACACACCCTCATACCCTCACATACTTGCACATCCGGATACCCTCAAACACTGTCATGGCCTCATACCCTCAAACAATCACACACCCACACACCCTCACACACCCACACACCCTCACACACTCACACACCCTCATACCCTCTCACACACACACACCCTCATACCCTCACACACTCTCATACCCTCACACATACACACACCCTCGTACCCTCACACACACCCTCATACCCTCACACACACACCCTCATACCCTCACACACACACACACCCTCATACCCTCATACCCTCATACACACCCTCATACCCTCACACACACACCCTCATACCCTCACACACACCCTCATACCCTCACACACACACACCCTCATACCCTCACACACCCTCACACACACCATCATACCCTCACACACACACTCACACACCCACTCACACACTCACAAACCCACTCACCCACACACACCCTCACACACACACACTTATACCCTCACACACACACACCCTCACACACACACCCTCACACAGCCTCATACCCTCACACACACACACACGCACCCATACACCCTCATACCCTCACACACACACCACCACACACCCTCATACCCTCTCACACACACACCCTCATACCCTCACACACACCCTCATACCCTCACACAATCAAACACCCTCACACACACACAGAACCTCATACCCACACAACCTCACACACCCTCACACACCCTCACACCCTCACACACCCTCATACCATCACACACCCTCATACCCTCACAGACATACCCTCATACCCTCACACACACACCCTCATACCCTCACACACACACAACATCATACCCTCACACACACCATCATACCCTCATACCCTTACACACACCATCATACCCTCACACACACACCCTCATAACCTCACACACACACCCTCATACCCTCACACACACCATCATACCCTCACATACCCTCACACACACAAACTCCCTTATACCCTCATACACACTATCATACCCTATCATACACCCTCATACCCTCTCACGCACACACACACCCTCATGCAAACACACACCCTCATACCTTCACATACATACACCCTCACACACACACACTCACACACCTCCACACCCTCACACTCCCTCATACCCTCACACACCCTCATACCCTCACACACAACCTCATACCCTCACACACCACCCTCACACACAAATTCACACACTCACACACACCCTCACATACACCCACACACACACACACACACACCCTCATAGCACCTCATACCCACACAGACACACACCCTCATACCCTCACACACTCGCACATCCGGATACCCTCAAACACTGTCATGGCCTCATACCCTCAAACAATCACACACCCACACACCCTCACACCCACACACCCTCACACACTCACACACCCTCATACCCTCTCACACACACACACACACACACACCCTCATACCCTCACACACTCTCATACCCTCACACATACACACACCCTCATACCCTCACACACACCCTCACACACACACCCTCATACCCTCACACACACCCTCATACCCTCACACACACACACCCTCATACCCTCACACACCCTCACACACACCATCATACCCTCACACACACTCACACACCCACTCACACACCCACTCACACACTCACACAGACACTCACACACCCACTCACACACTCACAAACCCACTCACTCACACACACACTCACACACTCACACACTCACACACCCACTCACACACTCACACACCCACTCACACACTCACACACACACTCCCACACACACTCACACACACACTCACACACTCACACACCCTCATACCCTCACACACCCTCATACCCTCATACACTCAAAGACCCTCACACACCCTCTCACACACTCACACACCCACTCACACACTCACACACCCACACACCCATTCACACACCCGCACACCCACTCACACACCAACACACCCACTCACACACTCACCCACTCACACACACACTCACACACTCTCACACAATCACACACTCACACACTCAAACACCATCACACACCCTCTCACACACTCACATACCCACTCACACACACACACCTCCACACCCTCACACAGCCTCGTAGACTGACACACCCTCATAGCTTCACACACCCTCATACCCCCAGACACACACACACCCTCACACCCTCATACACTCAGACATCCTCATATACACACACTTACACCTTCATACCTACACACACACCCTTATACCCTCTCTCTCACACACACACACTCACAGTCATCCCCTCACACACTTACACCCTCATACCCTCACAAGCACTCTCATAGCCCCTCATACCCACACACACACCATTGTGCCCTCTCACGCACACACACCCTCACACCCTTATACCCTCAAACCCTCACACACTCACACACACATGCTCATACCCTCAAACACACACACACACACAGACTCTCATACCCTCACACACACACACCCTCATACCCTCACACACACACAGCCTCATACCCTCACACACTCACACGCTCATATCTTCACACACACATATTCGTACCCACACACGCCCTCAATCCCACACACACACCCTCATAGCCCCTCATACCCTCACACACTCACACATCCACATACCCTCACACACACCCTCATACCCTCACACACACCCTCATACCCTCACACACATATACCCTCATACCCTCACACACTGACATGCCCTCACACATTCACATACTCCCTCATACCCTCACACACTCACACACCCTCATACCCACACACACTCACACCCTCATACCCTCACACACGCTCATGCCCTCACACACCCTTATACCCACACACACACACCCTCATACCCTCACACACCCTCATACCCACACACACACACACACCCTCATACCTTCATCCTCACACACAGCCTCATACCCTCACACACACACATACACAGCCTCATACCCTCACACACACACAGCCTCATACCCTCAGACACACACATACACAGCCTCATACCCTCACACACACACACCCTCAAACCCTCACACACACACACACCCTCAAACCCTCACACACTCACATGCTCATACCTTCACACACACATCCTCATACCCAAACACGCCTTCAATCCCACACACACACCCTCATAGCCCCTCATACCCTCACACACTCACACATCTGCATACCCTCACACACTGACACACCCTCATTCCCTCACACACACATCCTCATACCCTCACACACACCCTCATACCCTCACACACATATACCATCATAGCCTCACACACACCCTCATACCCTCACACACACCCTCATACCCTCACACACATATACCCTCATACCCTCACACACTGACACGCCCTCACACAATCACACACTCCCTCATAACCTCACACACTCATGCAGTCCCTCATACCCCACACACTCCCTCATACCCGCACACACTCACACATTCCCTCATACCCCCAAACTCACACCCTCATGCCCTCACACACCCTCATACCCACACACACACCCTCATACCTTCACCCCCACACACCCTCATACCCACACACTCACACACTCTCATACCCACACATGCACACACCCTCATACACTCTCACACATACACCCTCATACCCTCACACACACACACTCATACCCTCACACACACACCCTCATTCCCTCACACACCCTCACACACACTCACACACCCTCACACACACTCACACTCACACACCCACTCACACAAACACTCACACACCCACTCACACACCCACTCACACACCCACTCACACACCCACTCACACACACACTCACACACCCACACACACACTTACACACACACACCCACCCACACACACACTCACACACCCACTCACACACTCACACAAACACTCACACACCCTCACACACTCACACACCCACTCACTCACACACCCACTCACACACTCACACACTCACTCACACACTCACACACACACTCAGACACCCACTCACACACTCACACACTCACTCACACTCACACACCCACTCACCACTCACACACACACTCCCACACACACTCCCATACACACTCCCACACACACTCACACACTCACACACACACTCACACACCCTCATACCCTCACACACACACCCTCATACCCTCACACACTCAAACACCCTCACACACCCACTCACACACCAACACACCCACTCACACACTCACACACTCACCCACTCACACACACACTCACACACTCACACACAATCACACACTCACACACTCAAACACCCTCACACACCCTCTCACACACTCACACACCCACTCACACACACACCTCCACACCCTCACACACCCTCGTAGACTCACACACCCTCATACCCTCACACACCCTCATACCACCAGACACACACACACCCTCACGCCCTCATACACTCAGACATCCTCATATACACACTTACACCTTCATACCCACACACATACCCTTATACCCTCTCTCTCACACACACACACACACACACACAGAGTCATCCCCTCACACACTTACACACTCATACCCTCACACAACCTCATACCGTCACACACACACCCTCACACACACCCTCATTCCCTCATACACACACCCTCATACCCTCACAAGCACCCTCATAGCCCCTCATACCCATACACACACCATTGTACCTTCACACACACACACCCTCACACCCTTATACCCTCAAACCCTCACACACTCACACACACATGCTCATACCCTCAAACACACACACCCTCATACCTTCACGCACACACACAGCCTCATACCCTCACACACACACACACACCCTCATACCCTCACACACACAGACACAGACTCATACCCTCACACAATATCACACACACTCTCAAACCCTCTGACAAACACACACACATCCTCATACCTCACACACACCATCATACCCTCACACACACACACCCTCATACCTTCACACACACCATCATACCCTCACACACACACACACACCCTCATACCCTCACACACACCATCATACCCTCAAACACACCATCATACCCTCATACACACACCCTCATACCATCACACACACACACACCCTCATACCCTCTCACACACCATCATACCCTCACACACACACACAACCTCATACCCTCACACACACCATCATACCCTCATACACACCCTCATACCCTCAAACACACACACCCTCATACCCTCTCACACACCATCATACCCTCATGCACACACACAACCTCATGCACACACACAGGCTCATACCTTCACACACACTCTCATACCCTCTCACACACACCCTCATACCCTCACACACCCTTATGTCCTCACACACCCTCATACCCTCACACACACACCCTCATGCCCACACACACACCCTCATAGCCCCTCATACCCTCACACGCTCACACATCCGCATACCCTCACACACTGACACGCCCTCATACCCTCACACACACCCTCATACCCTCACACACTCACGCAGTCCCTCACACCCTCACACACTCCCTCATACCCTCACACACTCACACACACACTCATACCCTCACACACCCTCATACCCTCACACACCCTCATACCCACACACTCACACACCCTCACACCCACACACTCACACATCCACACACCCTCACACCCTCACACACACACACCCTCATACCCTCACACACTCACACACCCTCACACCCACACACTCACACACCCTCATACCGTCACACACTCCTTCATTCCCTCACACACACACACCCTCATACCATCACACACACCCTCATACCCTCACACACACCCTCATACACTCACACGCATATAACCTCATACCCGCAAACACATATACCCTCATTCCCTCACACACATATACCCTCATGCCCTCACACACATATAGCCTCATACCCTCACACACACCCTCATCCCTCACACACCCTCATACCCTCACACACACCCTCATCTCTCACACACACCCTCAACCCATGCACACACCCTCATTCCCTCACACTCACATACCCTCATTCCCTCACACACATACCTTCATACCCTCACACACATACCCTCATACCCACACACACACCCTCATCCCTCACACACACCCTCAACCCTCACACATCCTCATACCCTCACACACACCCTCATACCTTCACTCCCACACACCCTCTCTCACACACACACACACACACATACACACCCTCATACCCCCACACACACCCTCATACACTGACATGCCCTCATATCGTCAAACACATACACACCCTCATACCCTCACACACCCTCATACCCTCACACACATATACCCTCATTCCCTCACACACATATACCCTCATTCCCTCACATACATATACCCTCATACCCTCACACACATATACCCTCATTCCCTTACACACACCCTCATACCCTCACACACACACTCATACCCTCACACACACCCTCATACCCTCTCACACACACACCATCATACCCTCACGCACACACACCATCATACCCTCATGCACACACACAACCTCATGCACACACACACCCACATCCCTCACACACACCCTCAACTCTCACACATCCTCATACCCTCACACACACCCTCATACCTTCACCCCCACACACCCTCTCACACACACACACAAACATACACACCCTCATACCCCCACACACACCCTCATACACTGACATGCCCTCATTCCCTCACACACATATACCCTCATTCCCTCACACACATATACCCTCATTCCCTCACACACATATACCCTCATTCCCTCACGCACATATACCCTCATTCCCTTACACACACCCTCATACCCTCACACACACCCTCATACCCTCTCACACACCCTCATACCTTCTCACACACACACCCTCATACCCTCACACACATATACCCTCATTCCCTCACACAAATACACCCTCATTCCCTCACACACATATACCCTCATTCCCTCACGCACATATACCCTCATACCCTCACACACACCCTCATACCCTCTCACACACCCTCATACCCTCTCACACACACACCATCATACCCTCACGCACACACACCATCATACCCTCACGCACACACACAGCCTCAAGCACACACACAGCCTCATACCTTCACATTCACACACACTCACCCACTTTCATACCCTCTCGCACACACCCTCATATCCTCACACACCCTCATACCTTCACCCCCACACACCCTCATGACCACACACACACCCTCATAGCCCCTCATACCCTCATACCTTCACCCCCACACACCTTCATATCCACACACACACACACCATCATACCCACACACACACCCTCATACACTGACATGCCCTCATACCCTCAAACACACACACACCCTCATACCCTCACAACCATACACTGTTTTTCCCTCACACACACACCCTCATACCCCCACACACACTCACACAACCTCATACCCTCATATCCTCTCACACCCTCATACCCTCACACACGCTCATACCCTCACACACACTCATACCCTCACCCCACACACCCTCACACCCACACCCAACACACCCTCATACTCACACACACACCCTCATAGCACCTCATACCCACACAGACACACACCATCTTACCGTCACACACTCACACATCCGCATACCTCACACACTCACACATCCGCATACCTCACACACTCACACACCCTCATACCCACACACACACTCTCTTACCCTCTCACACACACACACCATCATGCCCTCACTCAGACAACACACAACCTCATGCACATACACAGCCTCATAGCTTCACACACACCCTCACACACACACACACACCCTCAAACACACACACTCACACACCCACCTTCATACCCTCTCACACACACCCTCATATCCTCACACACATATACCCTCATTCCCTCACACACATGTACCCAAATACACACCCTCATAGCCCCTCATACCCTCACACACTCACACATCCGCATACCCTCACACACTGACACATCCTCATACCCTCACACACTCACACAGTCCCTCATATGCTCACACACACCCTCATACACCCATACCCACACCCTCATACCCTCACACACCCTCATACCCTCACACACAAACCCTCATACCTTCACCCCAACACACCCTCATAACCACACAATCACACACCTCCATACTCTCACACACATACACCCTCATACCCTCACACACACCCTCATTCCCTCACACACACACACCCTCATACCTCACACACCCTCATACCCTCACACACATATACCCTCATATCCTCACACACACCCTCATACCCTCACACACATATACCCTCATTCCCTCACACACATATACCCTCATACCCTCACACATATACCCTCACACCATCACAAACATATACCCTCATACCCTCACTCACATATACCCTCATTTCCTCACACACATATACCCTCATACCCTCACACACATGCTGATCCCTCACACACACCCTCATACCCTCACACACACCCTCATACCCACACACACACACACCCTCATACCCACACCCAACACACCCTCATACCCACACAGACACATACCCTCATACCCTCTCACACACAATCATACCCTCACACACTGCCTCATACCTTCACCCCCACACACCCTCACACCCACACGCACACTCCTAGCCCCTCATACCATCACAAACTCACACATCCACATACCCTCACACACTGACACATCCTCACACACTCACACAGTCCCTCATACCCTCACACACCCTCATACCCTCACACACATATACCCTCATTCCCTCACACACATATACCCTCATTCCCTCACACACATATACCCTCACTCCACACACCCTCATACCCTCACATACACACCCTCATACCCACACACACACCATCATACCCTCACACACACAAACAACCTCATGCACACCCACAGCCTCATACGGTCACACACACACACCCTCAGACACACACTCACACACACCCTCATATCCTCACACACTCACACAGTCCCTCATACCTCACACACTCCCTCATACCCTCACACACTCTCACACACCCTCATAGCCCCACACTCACACCCTCATGCCCTCACACACCCTCATGCCCTCACACACACACTCTCATACCCTCACACACCCTCATGCCCTCACACACCCTCATGCCATCACACACACACCCTCATACCCTCACACACAAACCCTCATACCTTCACCCCAACACACCCTCATACCCACACAATCACACACCTCCATACTCTCACACACATACACCCTCATACCCTCACACACACACCCTCATTCCCTCACACACACACACCCTCATACCTCACACACCCTCATACCCTCACACACATATACCCTCATATCCTCACACACACCCTCATACCCTCACACACATATACCCTCATTCCCTCACACACATATACCCTCATACCCTCACACATATACCCTCACACCATCACAAACATATACCCTCATTCCCTCACACACATATACCCTCATTCCCTCACACACATATACCCTCATACCCTCACACACACGCTGATCCCTCACACACACCCTCATACCCTCACACACACCCTCATACCCACACACACACACCCTCATACCCACACCCAACACACCCTCATACCCACACAGACACATACCCTCATACCCTCTCACACACAATCATACCCTCACACACTGCCTCATACCTTCACCCCCACACACCCTCACACCCACACGCACACTCCTAGCCCCTCATACCATCACAAACTCACACATCCGCATACCCTCACACACTGACACACCCTCACACACTCACACAGTCCCTCATACCCTCACACACCCTCATACCCTCACACACATATACCCTCATTCCCTCACACACATATACCCTCATTCCCTCACACACATATACCCTCACTCCACACACCCTCATACCCTCACATACACACCCTCATACCCACACACACACCATCATACCCTCACGCACACAAACAACCTCATGCACACCCACAGCCTCATACGGTCACACACACACACCCTCAGACACACACTCACACACACCCTCATATCATCACACACTCACACAGTCCCTCATACCTCACACACTCCCTCATACCCTCACACACTCTCACGCACCCTCATAGCCCCACACTCACACCCTCATGCCCTCACACACCCTCATGCCCTCACACACACACTCTCATACCCTCACACTCCCTCATGCCCTCACACACCCTCATGCCATCACACACAGACCCTCATACCCTCACACACAAACCCTCATACCTTCACCCCAACACACCCTCATACCCACACACACACACCTCCATACTCTCACACACACACCCTCATACTCTCACACACATATACCCTCATACCCTCACACACACCCTCATACCCTCACACACATATACCCTCATTCCCTCACACACATATACCCTCATACCCTCACACAAATATACCCTCACACCCTCACAAACATATACCCTCATACCCTCACACACAAATACCCTCATACCCTCACACACACCCTCATACCCACACACACACACACCCTCATACCCATACCCAACACACCCTCATACCCACACAGACACATACCCTCATACCCTCTCACACACAATCATACCCTCACACACTGCCTCATACCTTCACCCCCACACACCCTCACACGCACACGCACACTCCTAGCCCCTCAAACCATCACAAACTCACACATCCGCATACCCTCACACACTGATACACCCTCACACACTCACACAGTCCCTCATACCCTCACATACACACCCTCATACCCACACACACACCATCATACCCTCACGCACACAAACAACCTCATGCACACCCACAGCCTCATACCTTCACACACACACCCTCAGACACACACTCACACACACCCTCATATCCTCACACACTCACACAGTCCCTCATACCCTCACACAGTCCCTCATACTCTCACACACTCTCACACACCCTCATAGCCCCACACTCACACCCGCATGACCTCACACACCCTCATACCCTTACACACACACCCTCATACCCTCACACACCCTCATGCCCTCACACACACACTCTCATACCCTCACACACCCTCATGCTCTCACACAACTTCATGCCCTCACACACACCCTCATACCCTCTCCACACTCACACAGTCCCTCAACCTCACACACTCCCTCATACCCTCACACACTCACACACACCCTCATACCCCCACACTCACACCCTCATGCCCTGACACACACACCCTCATACACTCACACATCCTCATACCCTCACACACTCACACAGTCCCTCATACCCTCACGAACTCCCTCATACCCTCACACACTCACACACATCCTCATACCCTCACATACATATACCCTCATTCCCTCACACATATACCCTCATACCCTCTCACACACCCTCATCCCTCACACAGATCCTCAAACCTCACACACACCTTCATTCCCTCACACACATATACCCTCATTCCCTCACACACACACACCCTCATAGCCTTACACATTCACACACACCCTCATATCTCCACACTCACACCCTCATACCCTCATACACCCTCATACCCTCACACACCCTCATGCCCTCACACACACACCCTCATACCCTCACACACAAACCCTCATTCCTTCACCCCCACACACCCTCATACCCACACACTCACACACCCTCATAGCCTCACACACATACACCCTCATACCCTCACACACACCCTCATACCCTCACACACACCCTCATACCCTCACACACATATACCCTCATACCCTCACAAACATATACCCTCATTTCCTCACACACATATACCCTCATACCCTCACACACACGCTCATACCCTCACACCCATATACCCTCATACCCTCACAAACACCCTCATACCCTCACACACACACACCCTCATACCTCACACACCCTCATACCTTCACACACATATACCCTCATACCCTCACACACACCTTCATACCCTCACACACATATACCCTCATTCCCTCACACACATATACCGTCATACCCTCACACACATATACCCTCACACCCTCACACACATATACCCTCACACACATATACCCTCATTCCCTCACACACATATACCCTCATACCCTCACACACCCTGATCCCTCACACACACCCTCATACCCTCACACACCCTCATACCCGCAGCCCACACACCCTCATACCCACACACACACAACCTCATACCCACACCCAACACACCCTCATACCCACACAGACACATACCCTCATACCCTCTCACACACAATCATACCCTTACACACACCCTCATACCCTCACACACACCCTCATACCCTCACACACATATACCCTCATTCCCTCACATACATATACCCTCATTCCCTCATACACATATACCCTCATACCCTCACATTCACCCTCATCCCTCACACACAAACACCCTCATACCCTCACACACACCCTCATACCCTCACACACATATACCCTCATTCCCTCACACACACCCTCATACCCTTACACACACCCTGATCCCTCACACACTCACACACATCCTCAACCCTCACACACACCCTCATCCCTCACACACATCCTCAACCCTGACACACATATACCCTCATTCCCTCACACACATATACCCTCATTCCCTTACACACACCCTCATACCCCCCACACACCCTCATACCCCCCACACACACCCTCATAGCCCCTCATACCCCCCACACACCCTCATAGCCCCTCATAGCCCCTCATACCCACACACACACCCTCATACACTGACATGCCCTCATTCCCTCATACCCTCACACACCCTCATTCCCTCACACACATATACCCTCATTCCCTCACACACATATACCCTCATACGCTCACACACAATATATCCTCATACCTTCACACACATATACCCTCATTCCCTTACACACACCCTCACACCCTCACACACACACACCCTCATACCCCCACACAGACACACACCCTCATAGCCCCTCATACACCAACACACACCCTCATAGCCCCTCATACCCCCACACACACACCCTCATACCCACACACACACCCTCATACCCTCTCACACTCCCTCATAGCACCTCATACCCACACAGACACACATCCAGATACCCTCACACACTCACACACCCTCATACCCTGACAAACTCACATGCCCTCATACCCTCACACACTCACACACCCTCATACCCTGACACACACACATCCTCACACCCACACACACACCCTCACACACCCACACACTCACATCTCCATACCCACACGCACACATCCTCTTACCCTCTCACACACCCTCATACACTCTCACACACACCCTCATACCTTCACACACTCAAACACCCTCACACCCTCACACACACACACCCTCATACCCTCACACACACACCCTCATACCCTCACACACACACACACCTTCACACCCTCACACACCCTCATACCTTCACACAACCTCATACCCTCACACTCACACACACCCTCATACCCTCACACACACACACACACCCTCACACCCCCTCATACCCTCACATACACACACACACACCCACACACCCTCAAACATCTCACACACACACCCTCATACCCTCACACACACACACACCCTCATACCCTCACACACACACACCCTCACACCCCCTCATACCCTCACATACACACATACACACCCATACGCCCTCAAACCTCTAACACACACACCCTCATACACTCCCACACTCAAACACCCTCACACACCCTCATACCCTCACACAACCTCATACCCTCACACACACACACCCTCATACCCTCACACACACACCCTCATACACTCACACACACCATCATACCCTCACACACCCTCATACCCTCTCACACACCATCATACCCTCATGCACACACATACACCCTCACACATACACACTCACACACCTCCACACCCTCACAATCCCTCACACCCTCACACACCCTCAAACCCTCATACACAACCTCATACCCTCACACACACACCCTCACACCCTCATACACTCAGACATCCTCATACCCTCACACACACCATCATAACCTCTCACACAAACACTCAAACACCTCATACCCTCACACACCACCCTGACACACTTATATCATCACACACCCTCATACCCTCACATACCCTCATACCCTCACACACACACCCTCATACCCTCACACACACACACATCCTCATCCCCTCACACACACCATCATACCCTCACGCACACACACACCCTTATAACTTCTCACACACACACCCTCACACACACACTCACACACCTCCACACCCTCACACTCCCTCATGCCCTCACACACAACCTCATACCATCTCACACACACACACACACGCTCATACACTCAGACATTTTTATACACACAGAGTCGCAGTTATACCCACACAGACACCCACACACACCCTCACACACACCCACACACACCCTCACATACACCCTCACACACACCCACACACACATCCTCACACCCACACACACACCCACACACACCCTGACAAACACCCTCACACACACCCTCACACGCACACACACCCTCACACCCACACACACACACCCTCATACCCACACACACACCCTCATAGCACCTCATACCCACACAGACACACACCCTCATACCCTCACACACTCACACACTGGCATACCCTCACACACTGACACGCCCTCATACCCTCACACACACACATCCTCATAACCACACACACACAATCTCATACCCTCTCACACACCCTCATACCCTCACACACCCACACACCCTCACACACTCACACACCCTCATACCATCACACACACACACCCTCATAGCGTCACACACACACACACCCTCATACCCTCACACAAACACACACACCCGCACACCCCCTCATACCCTCACACACACACACCCACACACCCTCAAACCTCTCACACACACACACCCTCATACCCTCACACACTCAAACACCCTCACACACACGCACACCCACACACCCACACACCCTCACACACCCTCACACATCCTCAGACACCCTCACACGCTCACACACCCTCATACCCTCACACACCCTCATACCCTCACATACACACACACCCTCATACCCTCTCACACACCCTCATACCTTCACACACATACAGCCTCACACACACACTCACACACCTCCACACCCTCATGCTCCCTCATACCCTCACACACAACCTCATACCCTCACACACACCCTCACACCCTCATACACTCAGACATCCTCATACACACACAGTCACATTGTCATCCCCACACACACACCCTCATACCTTCACACACACACCCTCATACCCTCACACAATCACACACCCTCATACCCTCACACACTCACACATCCTCATACCTTCACACCCTCACACGCCCTCATACCCTCACACACACCGTCATACAATCACACTCACACACCTTCATACCCTCACACACACACACCCTCATACCCTCTCACACTCACACACCCTCATACCCTCACACACACCATCATACACTCACACTCACACACCCCCACACCCTCACAGCCTCACACACCCTCATGCCCTCACACACCCTCACACAGCCTCACACACCCTCATAGCCCCTCATTCCCACACACACCCCCTCATACACTCACACACCCTCATACACTCACACACACCCTCATACCCTCATACACACACCCTCATACCCACACAAGCAACCTCATACCCTCACACACCCTCATACACACACACAACCTCATACACTCACACACATATTCACACACTCATACACCCTCACACACTCTCACACACACTCAAACACACTCACACACCCTCACACACCCACTCACACCCTCACACACCCACTCACACACACACCCACTCACACACACACACACGCACACACCCACTCGCACACACACTCACACACCCACCCACACAACTACCCACAAACCCTCACACACACTCACACACCTCCACACCCTCATGCTCCCTCATACCCTCACACACAACCTCATACCCTCACACACACCCTCACACCCTCATACACTCAGACATCCTCATACACACACAGTCACATTGTCATCCCCACACACACACCCTCATACCCTCACACACACACCCTCATACCCTCACACAATCACACACCCTCATACCCTCACACACTCACACATCCTCATACCTTCACACCCTCACACGCCCTCATACCCTCACACACAACATCATACAATCACACTCACACACCCTCATACCCTCACACACACACACCCTCATACCCTCTCACACTCACACACCCTCATACCCTCACACACACCATCATACACTCACACTCACACACCCCCACACCCTCACAGCCTCACACACCCTCATGCCCTCACACACCCTCACACAGCCTCACACACCCTCATAGCCCCTCATTCCCACACACACCCCCTCATACACTCACACACCCTCATACACTCACACACACCCTCATACCCTCATACACACACCCTCATACCCACACAAGCAACCTCATACCCTCACACACCCTCATACACACACACAACCTCATACACTCACACACATATTCACACACTCATACACCCTCACACACTCTCACACACACACAAACACCCTCATGCCCTCACACACCCTCACACAGCCTCACACACCCTCATAGCCCCTCCTTCCCACACACACAACCTCATACACTCACACACCCTCATACACTCACACACACACCCACACACGCACCCTCATACCCTCACACACACACCCTCATACCCACACAAACAACCTCATACCCTCACAAACCCTTACACACCCTCATACACACACACACAACCTCATACACTCACACACACACATACTCACACACTCACACACCCTCACACACTCTCACACACACTCAAACACACTCACACACCCACTCACACACCCACTCACACCCTCACACACACACACTCACACACACACTCACAGGCCCTCACACACTCTCACACACACTCACACACACTCACACACCCTCACACACCCACTCACACACCCACCCACACCCTCACACACACACTCAAACACAGTCACACACACACTCATACACCCTCACACACACCCACACACACACTCACACACACACTCACACACTCTCATACCCTCACACACACACCCTCATACCTTCACCCCACACACCCTCATACACTCACATACACACACACTCACACATGCTCACACGCTCACACACCCACTCACACACTCACACACTCACACACACACTCACACACACACTCACACACACACACACTCACACACACACACACACCCACTCACACACTCACACACCCACTCACACACCCACTCACAAACCCACTCACACACACACTCACACACTCACACACACACTCACACACACACTCACACACCCACTCACACACCCACTCACAAATTCACACACTCACACACTCTCATACCCTCACACACACACCCTCATACCCTCCCACACACACCTTCATACCTTCACCCCCACACACGCTCATACACTCACACACTCACACACCCTCATACACTCAAACACCCTCACACACACTCACACACCCACTCACACACTCACACACACACTCACACGCCCACCCACACACTCACACACCCACATACCCTTTCACACACTCACTCACACACCCACACACCCACTCACACACTCACACACTCACACACTCTCATACCCTCATAACTTCACACACACACACACACACATATGCCATCTCACACCCTCACACACCCTCACAAACCCTCACACCCACACACAAACCCTCAAAACCACATACCCTCACACACCTCCACACCCTCACACACCCACATAGACTCACACACCCTCATACCCTCAGACACACACACACCCTCACACCCTCAGACACTCAGACATCCTCATACACACACTCTTACACCGTCATACCCACACACACACCCTTATACCCACACACACACACACCCTCATACCCTGTCACACTCACACACCCTCATACCCTCACATACTCACACACTCTCATACCCTCACACACTCTCATACCCACACACACACAAACACCCTCATACACACAAACACTCACATATACTCAAACACTCACACACCCTCATACACTCACACACTCACCCACACTCAAACACACACTCACACACACACATACTCACACACTCACACAATCACACCCCCACTCACACACTCACACACCCACTCACTCACCCACTCACTCACACACACCCTCATTCCCTCACACATATATACCCCCATTCCCTTACACACACCCTCATACCCTCACACACTCACACACACACCCACACACACACATAGCCCCGCATAGTCCCTCATACCCACACACACCCTCATAACCCCTCATAGCCCCTCATACCCATACACACACCCTCATACACTGACATGGCCTCATTCCCTCAAACACACACACTCCCTCATATCCTTACACACACCCTCATACCCCCACACTCACACCCTCATGCCCTCACACACACACCCTCATACACTCACACACCCTCATGCCCTCACACATCCTCATACCCTCACACACTCACACAGTCCCTCATACCCTCACGAACTCCCTCATACCCTCACACACTCACACACATCCTCATACCCCCACACTCACACCCTCATACCCTCACACACTCACACACATCCTCATACCCTCACAGACATATACCCTCATTCCCTCACACATATACCCTCATACCCTCTCACACACCCTCATCCCTCACACAGATCCTCAAACCTCACACACACCTTCATTCCCTCACACACATATACCCTTATTCCCTCACACACACACACCCTCATACCTTACACATTCACACACACCCTCATATCTCCACACTCACACCCTCATACCCTCACACACCCTCATACCCTCACACACCCTCATGCCCTCACACACACACCCTCATACCCTCACACACAAACCCTCATTCCTTCACCCCCACACACCCTCATACCCACACACTCACACACCCTCATAGCCTCACACACATACACCCTCATACCTTCACACACACCCTCATACCCTCACACACACCCTCATACCCTCACACACACCCTCATACCCTCACACACATATACCCTCATACCCTCACAAACATATACCCTCATTCCCTCACACACATATACCTCATACCCTCACACACACGTTCATACCCTCACACCCATATACCCTCATACCCTCACACACACCCTCATACCCTCACACACACACACCCTCATACCTCACACACCCTCATACCTTCACACACATATACCCTCATACCCTCACACACACCTTCATACCCTCACACACATATACCCCCAATCCCTCACACACATATACCGTCATACCCTCACACACATATACCCTCACACCCTCACACACATATACCCTCATACGCTCACACACATATACCCTCATTCCCTCACACACATATACCCTCATACCCTCACACACCCTGATACCTCACACACACCCTCATACCCTCACACACCCTCATACCCGCAGCCCAGATACCCTCATACCCACACACACACAACCTCATGCCCACACCCAACACACCCTCATACCCACACAGACCACGTACCCTCATACCCTCTCACACACAATCATACCCTTACACACACCCTCATATCCTCACACACACCCTCATACCCTCACACACATATACCCTCATTCCCTCACATACATATACCCTCATACCCTCACACACATATACCCTCATACCCTCACATTCACCCTCATCCCTCACACACAAACACCCTCATACCCTCACACACACCCTCATACCCTCACACACGTATACCCTCATATCCTCACACACACCCTCATACCCTCACCCACATATTCCCTCATTCCCTCACAGACATATACCCTCATTCCCTCACATACATATACCCTCATACCCTCACACACATATACCCTCATACACTCACATTCACCCTCATCCCTCACACACATATAACCTCATACACTTACACATAACCTCATACCCTCACACACACACACACACACACACTCATACCCCCACACACTCACACACACCCTCATACCCCCACACACTCACACACACCCTCATACACCCACACACTCACACACTCTCATACCCCCACACACTCACACACCCTCATACCCTCACACACCCACACACACCCTCATAACCCCTCATAGCCCCTCATACCCATACACACACCCTCATACACTGACATGGCCTCATTCCCTCAAACACACACACTCCCTCATATCCTCACACACACCCTCATACCCCCACACTCACACCCTCATGCCCTCACACACACACCCTCATACACTCACACACCCTCAGGCCCTCACACACCCTCATGCCCTCACACATCCTCATACCCTCACACACTCACACAGTCCCTCATACCCTCACGAACTCCCTCATACCCTCACACACTCACACACATCCTCATACCCCCACACTCACACCCTCATACCCTCACACACCCTCATACCCGCAGCCCACACATCCTCATACCCACACACACACAACCTCATACCCACACCTAACACACCCTCATACCCACACAGACACGTACCCTCATACCCTCTAACACACAATCATACCCTTACACACACCCTCATATCCTCACACACACCCTCGTACCCTCACACACATATACCCTCATTCCCTCACACACATATATCCTCATTCCCTCACATACATATACCCTCATACCCTCACACACATATACCCTTATACCCTCACACACATATACCCTCATATCCTCACACACACCCTCATACCCTCACACACATATTCCCTCATTCCCTCACAGACATATACCCTCATTCCCTCACACACATATACCCTCATACCCTCACACACATATACCCTCATACACTCACATTCACCCTCATCCCTCACACACATATAACCTCATACCCTTACACATAACCTCATACCCTCACACACACACACACACACACACATACCCCCACACACTCACACACACCCTCATACCCCCACACACTCACACACACCCTCATACGCCCACACACTCACACACTCTCATACCCCCACACACTCACACACCCTCATACCCTCACACACACCCTCATACCCCCATACACCCTCATACCCTCACACACCCTCATACCCTCACACACACCCTCATACCTTCACCCCCACACACCCTCATACCCTCACACACACACACATACCCTCATACCCCCAGACACACCCTCATAGCCCCTCATAGCCCCTCATACCCACACACACACCCTCATACACTGACATGCTCTCATACCATCACACAAATATACTCTCATTCCCTCACACACATATACCCTCATTCCGTCACACACATATACCCTCATACCCTCAGACACATATACCCTCATTCCCTTACACACACCCTCATACCCTCACACACTCACACACACCCTCATACCACCACACACTCACCCACACCCTCATACCCTCACACACCCTCATACCATCACACACCCTCACACACACACCCTCATAGCTTCACCCCACACACCCTTATATCCACACACACACCCTCATAGCCCCACACACACCCTCATAGCCCCTCATACCCACACACACACCCTCATACACTGACATGCCCTCACACTCTCAAACACACACACACCCTCATACCCTCACACACACTCACACAACCTCATACACTCATACCCTCACAGACCCTCATACCCTCACCCCACACACCCTCATACCCTCATATACACACCCTCATACCCTCACACACCCTCATACCCTCACCCCACACACCCTCATACCCTCACACACACCATCATACCCTCGCACACACACACACACACCCTCATACCCACACACACTCTCATACCCTCTCACACACCCTCGTACTCTCTCACACACCCTCATACCCTCTCACACACACAACCTCATAGCTTCGCACACACACACCCTCAAACACACACACTCACTCACCCACCTTCATACCCTCTCACACACACCCTCATATCCTCACACACCCTCATACCTTCACTCCCACACACCCTCATACCCACACGCGCACCCTCATAGCCCCTCATACCCTCACACACTCACACACACCCTCACACACCCATACTCACACCCTCATACCCTCACACACCCTCATACTCTCACACACCCTCATGCCCTCACACACACTCATACCCTCACATACAAACCCTCATACCTTCACCCCAAACCACCCTCATACCCACACACTCACACACTTCCATACTCTCACACATATACACCCTCATACCCTCACACACACCCTCATTCCCTCACACACACACCCTCATACCCTCACACACATATACCCTCATACCCTCACACACACCCTCATACCCTCACACACACCCTCATACCCTCACACACACCCTGATCCCTCACACACACCCGCATACCCTCACACACCCTAATACCTTCACACACCCTCATACCCTCACCCCACACACCCTCATACCCATACACACACACCCTCATACACACACCCAGCACACCCTCATACCCACACAGACACACACCCTCATACCTTCTCACACACCATCATACCCTCATGCACACACACACCCTCATATCCTCACCCCCACACACTCTCATACCCACACAGACACACACCCTCATGCCTTCTCATACACCATCATACTCTCACACAACCTCATATCTTCACCCCCACACACCCTCACACCCACACGCACACTCATAGCCCCTCATACCCTCACACACTGACACACCCTCATACCCTCACACACACCCTCATACCCTCACACACTCACACACTCCCTCATACCCTCACACACTCACACAATCCCTCATACCCTCACACACCCTCACACACCCTCATACCCCCACACTCACACCCTCATGCCCTCACAAACCCTCATACCCTCACACACACCATCATATCCCCACACACTCACACACACTCTCATACCCCTACACACCCTCATACCCTTACAGATACACCCTCATATCTTCACCCCCACAGATTCTCATACCCTCACACACACACCCTCATAGCCCCGCATAGCCCCACATATCCACACACGTACACTGACATGCCCTGGTACCCTCAAACACTCACACACACACACACCCTCATACCCTCACGCACACAAACAACCTCATGCACACCCACAGCCTCATACCTTCACACGCACACCCTCAGACACACACTCACACACACCATCATATCCTGACACACTCACGCAGTCCCTCATACACTCCCTCATACCCTCACACACTCTCACACACCCTCATACCCCCACACTCACACCCTCATACCCTCACACACCCTCATGCCCTCACAAACCCTCATACCCTCACACACACACCCTCATACCCTCACACACCCTCATGCCCTCACACACACACCCTCATACCCTCACACACCCTCATGCCCTCACACACACCCTCATACCCTCACACACTCACACAGTCCCTCATAACCTCACACACTCCCTCATACCCTCACACACTCACTCACACCCTCATACCCCCACACTCACACCCTCATACCCTCACACACCCTCATGCCCTCACACACCCTCATATCCACACACATACACCCTCATACCATCACACACAAACCCTCATACCTTCACCCCACACACCCTCATACCCACACACTCACACACCCTCACACCCACACACTCACACACCATCATACCCTCACACACACCCTCATACCCTCACACACACCCTCATACCCTCACACCCATATACCCTCATACCCTCACACACACCCTCATACCCTCACACACATATACCCTCATACCCTTACACACACCCTCATCCCTCACACACACCCTCATACCCTCACAAACATATACGCTCAAACCCTCACACACACCCTCATACCCTCACACACACCCTCATTCCCTCACACACACCCTCATACCCCCCCACACACACCCTCATAGCCCCTCATACCCCCACACACACCCTCATAGCCCCTCATAGCCCCTCATACCCACACACACCCTCATACACTGACATGCCCTCATTCCCTCATACCCTCACACACCCTCATTCCCTCACACACATATACCCTCATTCCCTCACACACATATACCCTCATACCCTCACACACAATATATCCTCATACCTTCACACACATATACCCTCATTCCCTTACACACACCCTCATACCCTCACACACACACACCCTCATACCCCCACACAGACACACACCCTCATAGCCCCTCATACACCAACACACACCCTCATAGCCCCTCATACCCACACACACACACCCTCATACCCACACACACACCCTCATACCCTCTCACACACCCTCATAGCACCTCATACCCACACAGACACACATCCAGATACCCTCACACACTCACATGCCCTCATACCCTCACAAACTCACATGCCCTCATACCCTCACACACTCACACACCCTCATACCCTGACACACACACATCCTCACACCCACACACACACCCTCACACACCCACACACTCACATCTCCATACCCACACACACACAACCTCATACCCACACGCACACATCCTCTTACCCTCTCACACACCCTCATACACTCTCACACACACCCTCATACCCTCACACACCCACACACCCTCACACACTCACACACCCTCATACCCTCACACACACACACACCCTCACACCCCCTCATACCCTCACACACACACACACACACACACACCCTCAAACCTCTCACACACACACCCTCATACCTTCACACACTCAAACACCTTCACACACACATACCCTCATACCCTCACACACACACCCTCATACCCTCACACACACACACACACACCTTCACACCCTCACACACCCTCATACCCTCACACAACCTCATACCCTCACACTCACACACACCCTCATACCCTCACACACACACACACACCCTCACACCCCCTCATACCCTCACATACACACACACACACCCACACACCCTCAAACATCTCACACACACACCCTCATACCCTCACACACACACACACCCTCATACCCTCACACACACACACCCTCACACCCCCTCATACCCTCACATACACACATACACACCCATACACCCTCAAACCTCTCACACACACACCCTCATACACTCCCACACTCAAACACCCTCACACACCCTCATACCCTCACACAACCTCATACCCTCACACACACACACCCTCATACACTCACACACACCATCATACCCTCACACACCCTCATACCCTCTCACACACCATCATACCCTCATGCACACACATACACCCTCACACATACACACTCACACACCTCCACACCCTCACAATCCCTCACACCCTCACACACCCTCAAACCCTCATACACAACCTCATACCCTCACACACACACCCTCACACCCTCATACACTCAGACATCCTCATACCCTCACACACACCATCATAACCTCTCACACAAACACTCAAACACCTCATACCCTCACACACACACACACACTCATACCCTCATGCACCACCCTGACACACTTATATCATCACACACCCTCACACCCTCACATACCCTCATACCCTCACACACACACCCTCATACCCTCACACACACACACATCCTCATCCCCTCACACACACCATCATACCCTCACGCACACACACACCCTTATAACTTCTCACACACACACCCTCACACACACACTCACACACCTCCACACCCTCACACTCCCTCATACCCTCACACACAACCTCATACCATCTCACACACACACACACACACGCTCATACACTCAGACATTCTCATACACACAGAGTCGCAGTTATACCCACACAGACACCCACACACACCCTCACACACACCCACACACACATCCTCACACCCACACACCCACCCACACACACCCTCACAAACACCCTCACACACACCCTCACACGCACACACACCCTCACACCCACACACACACACCCTCATACCCACACACACACCCTCATAGCACCTCATACCCACACAGACACACACCCTCATACCCTCACACACTCACACACTGGCATACCCTCACACACTGACACGTCCTCATACCCTCACACACACACATCCTCATACCACACACAAACAACCTCATACCCTCTCACACACCCTCATACCCTCACACACTCACACACCCTCATACCATCACACACACACACCCTCATAGCGTCACACACACACACACCCTCATACCCTCACACAAACACACACACCCGCACACCCCCTCATACCCTCACACACACACACCCACACACCCTCAAACCTCTCACACACACACACCCTCATACCCTCACGCACTCAAACACCCTCACACACACGCACACCCACACACCCACACACCCTCACACACCCTCACACATCCTCAGACACCCTCACACGCTCACACACCCTCATACCCTCACACACCCTCATACCCTCACATACACACACACCCTCATACCCTCTCACACACCCTCATACCTTCACACACATACAGCCTCACACACACACTCACACACCTCCACACCCTCATGCTCCCTCATACCCTCACACACAACCTCATACCCTCACACACACCCTCACACCCTCATACACTCAGACATCCTCATACACACACAGTCACATTGTCATCCCCACACACACACCCTCATACCCTCACACACACACCCTCATACCCTCAGACACACACACACCCTCACACCCTCATACACTCAGACATCCTCATACACACACAGTCACATTGTCATCCCCACACACACACCCTCATACCCTCACACAAACACCCTCATACCCTCACACAATCACACACCCTCATACCCTCACACACTCACACATCCTCATACCTTCACACCCTCACACGCCCTCATACCCTCACACACACCGTCATACAATCACACTCACACACCCTCATACCCTCACACCCTCACACACACACACCCTCATACCCTCTCACACTCACACACCCTCATACCCTCACACACACCATCATACACTCACACACACACACCCTCATACCTTCACACCCTCACACACCCTCATACCCTCAAACACACAAACACCCTCATATCCTCACACACCCTCACACAGCCTCACACACCCTCATAGCCCCTCATTCCCACACACACACCCTCATACACTCACACACCCTCATAGCCACACACACACACCCTCATACCCACACACACTCCCTCATACCCACACACACACCCTCATACACTCACACACCCTCATACACTCACACACACCCTCATACACTTACACACCCACTCACACACTCACACACCCACTCACACCCTCACACACCCACTCACACACACACTCACACACCCACTCACACAACCACTCACACACCCACTCACACATGCTCACACACACACACCCTTATACCCTCGCACACACACTCATACACTCACACACCACCCTCACACACTCATACCCTCATATCATCACACACCCTCACACCCTCACATACCCTCATACGCTCACACACACACCCTCATAACCTCACAACACCACCCACACACACTCGTACCCTCATACCCTCACACACCCTCATTCCCTCACACACACACCCTCATACCTTCTCCCCCACACACACTCATACCCTTACACACTCACACACCCTCATACCCTCACACACTCACACACCCTCATACCCTCACACAATCACACACCCTCATACCCTCACACACTCACACACCCTCATACCCTCACACACTCACACACCCTCATACCCTCACACAATCACACACCCTCATATCCTCACACAGCCTCACACAACCTCATAGCCCCTCATTCCCACACACAGACCCTCATACACTCACACACCCTCATACCCACACGCACACACCCTCATACCCACACACACACTCTCATACCCACACACACACACCCTCATACCCACACACACACCCTCATACCCTCACACACACACCCTCATACCCACACAAAAACCCTCATACCCTCACACACCCTCACACAGCCTCACACACCCTCACCCACCCTCATACACCTACACACCCACTCACACACCCACTCACACACTCACACACTCACACACTCTCATACCCTCACACACACACCCTCATACCTTCATCCCCACACACCCTCATACACTCACACACTCACACACCCTCATACACTCAAACACCCTCACACACCCTCACACACACTCACACATCCTCACACACCCTCACACACCCTCATACACTCACACACCCTCATACACTCACACACCCACTCACACACCCACTCACACATTCACACACCCACTCACACACCCACTCACACACACACCCACTCACACAGTCACACAGTCACACAGTCACACACTCTCATACCCTCATAACTTCACACACACACACACATGCCATCTCACACACTCACGCACCCTCACACACCCTCAAACACCTTCACACCCCCACACAGCCACACACACCCTCAAAACCTCACACACTCACACACCTCCACACCCTCACACACCCTCATAGAGTCACACACCCTCTTACCCTCAGACATACACACACCCTCATACACTCAGACATCCTCATACACACCCACACACATACCCTCATACCCTCTCACACTCACACACCATTATACCCTCACACACTCACACACCCTCATACCTTCACACCCTCACACGCAATCATACCCTCACACACTCACACACCCTCATACCCTCACACACTCACACACCCTCATACCAACACACACACCCTCATACCCACACACACACAAACACCCACATACCCTCACACACACACACCCTCAAAGCGCCTCATTCCTACACACACACCCTCATACACTCACACACAAACACCCTCACACACCCTCATACCCACACACACACCCTCATACCCACACACTCACCCTCATACCCACACACAAACACCCTCATCGCCCCTCATTCCCACACACACACCCTCATACACACACACTCTCATACACACACACTCACACACCTTCACACACTCACACACTCACACAACCACTCACACACCCCCTCACACACTCACTCACACACTCACACACACACCCACTCACACACCCACTCACACACACACACACACTCACACACACACTCACACACACTCACACACCCATTCACACACTCTCATACCCTCACACTCACACCCTCATTCCCTCACACACACCCTCATACCTTCACCCCCACACACCCTCATACACACACACCCTCACACACCCACTCACACACCCACTCACACACTCACACACACATTCACATACCTACTCACTCACTCACACACACACACTCACACACTCACACACACACTCACACCCACACACCCACACACACACTCACACACTCTCATACACTCACACACACACTCTCATACCCTCACACACACACCCTCATACCTTCACCCCCACACATCCTCATACACTCACACACTCAAACACCCTCACACACCCTCTCACACACTCACAAACCCACTCACACACTCACACACTCACAAACCCACTCACACACTCAAACACTCTCATAGCCTCATAACTTCACACACCATCATAACTTCACACACACACACACACATATGCCATCTCACACACTCACACACCCTCACACACCCTCACAAACCCTCACACCCACACACACCCTCAAAACCTCATACCCTCACACACCCTCACACACCCACATAGACTCACACACCCTCATACCCTCACACACCCTCATATCCTCAGACACACACACACCCTCACACCCTCATACACTCAGACATCCTCATACACACACACTTACACTGTCATACCCACACACACACCCTTATACCCTCTCACACACACACACACAGTCATCTCCTCACACACTTACACCCTCATACCCTCATACCCTCACACACACACCCTCATACCCTCACAAGCACCCTCATAGCCCCTCATACCGACACACACACCATTGTACCCTCTCACACACACACACACACACCCTCACACCCTTATATCCTCAAACTCTCACACACTCACACACACACACACACACCCCATACCCTCACACATACACGCTCATACCCTCACACACACACACACAACCCATACCCTCACACACACACACCCTCATACCCTCACACACACACCCTCATACCCTCACACACACACCCTCATACCCTCACACACACACACCTCATGCCCTCACACACACACACCCTCAAACCCACACACACACCCTCAAACCCTCACACAACACACCCTCAAATCCTCACACACTCACACATGCTCATACCTTCATACACACATCCTCGTACCCACACACACCCTCAATCCCACACACCCACCTTCATACCCTCTCACACACACCCTCACACACTCATACACTCAGAAATCCGCATGCACACACACTTACATCATCATACCCACACACATACCCTTATACCCTCTCACACACACACACCCTCATACCCTCTTACACTCACACATCCTCATTCACTCACACACCCTCACACACTCACACATCCACATACCCTCACACACACACACCCTCATACCCTCTCACACTCACACAACCTCATCCCCTCACACATTCACACACCCTCATACCTTCACACACTCACACGCCATCATACCCTCACACACTCACACACCCTCATACCCTCACACACCCACATACCCTCACACACACCCTCATGCCCACACACACACCCTCATACCCTCACACACACACCCTCATACCCACACAAATACCCTCATACCCTCACACACCCTCACACAGCCTCACACACCCTCACCCACCCTCATACACTTACACACCCACTCACACCCTCACACACCCACTCACACCCTCACACACCCACTCACACACCCACTCACACACTCACACACTCTCATACTCTCACACACACACCCTCATACCTTCACACCCACACACCCTCATACACTCAAACACCCTCACACACCCTCACACACACTCACACATCCTCACACACCCTCACACACCCTCACACATCCTCATACACCCTCATACACTCACACACCCTCATACACTCACACATCCACTCACACACTCACACACCCACTCACACATTCACACACCCACTCACACACCCACTCACACATTCACACACTCACACACTTATACACTCTCATACCCTCACACACACACGCTCATATCTTCACCCCCACACACGCTCATACACTCCCACACTCACACACCCTCATACACTCAAACACCCTCACACACCCTCACACACAATCACACACCCACTCACACACTCACACACCCACACACCCTCTCACACACTCACTCACACACCCACACACCCACACACCCACACACCCACTCACACAGTCACACAGTAACACACTCTCATACCCTCATAACTTCACACACACACACACATGCCATCTCACACACTCACGCACCCTCACACACCCTCAAACACCTTCACACCCCCACACAGCCACACACACCCTCAAAACCTCACACACTCACACACCTCCACACCCTCACACACCCTCATAGACTCACACACCCTCTTACCCTCAGACACACACACACCCTCACACCCTCATACACTCAGACATCCTCATACACACACACTTACACCGTCACACCCACACACATACCCTCATACCCTCTCACACTCACACACCCTCATACCCTCACACACTCACACACCCTCATACCTTCACACCCTCACACGCCCTCATACCCTCACTCATTCACACACCCTCATACCCTCACACACTCACACACCCTCATACCAACACACACACCCTCATACCCACACACACACAAACACCCACATACCCTCACACACACACCCTCAAAGCCCCTCATTCCTACACACACACCCTCATACACTCACACGCAAACACCCTCACACACCCTCATACCCACACACACACCCTCATACCCACACACTCACCCTCATACCCACACACAAACACCCTCATCGCCCCTCATTCCCACACACACACCCTCATACACACACACTCTCATACACACACACTCACACACCCTCACACACTCACACACTCACACAACCACTCACACACCCACTCACATACTCACTCATACACCCACTCACACACCCACTCACACACACTCACACACACTCACACACACACTCACACACCCACTCACACACTCTCATACCCTCACACTCACACCCTCATTCCCTCACACACACCCTCATACCTTCACCCCCACACACCCTCATACACACACACCCTCACACACCCACTCACACATCCACTCACACACTCACACACACATTCACATACCCACTCACTCACTCACACACACACTCACACACACACACACACTCACACCCACACACCCACACACACACTCACACACTCTCATACACTCACACACACACTCTCATACCCTCACACACACACCCTCATACCTTCACCCCCACACATCCTCATACACTCACACACTCACACACCCTCATACACTCAAACACCCTCACACACCCTCTCACACACTCACAAACCCACTCACACACTCACACACTCACAAACCCACTCACATACTCACACACCCACACACACACACTCACACACCCACTCATACACTCACACACCCACTCACACACTCACACACTCTCATACCCTCATAACTTCACACACCATCATAACTTCACACACACACACACACACACACATATGCCATCTCACACACTCACACACCCTCACACACCCTCACAAACCCTCACACCCACACACACCCTCAAAACCTCATACCCTCACACACCCTCACACACCCACATAGACTCACACACCCTCATACCCTCACACACCCTTATATCCTCAGACACACACACACCCTCACACCCTCATACACTCAGACATCCTCATACACACACAATTACACCGTCATACCCACACACACACCCTTATACCCTCTCAAACACACACACACAGTCATCTCCTCACACACTTACACCCTCATACCTTCATACCCTCACACACACACCCTCATACCCTCACAAGCACCCTCATAGCCCCTCATACCGACACACACACCATTGTACCCTCTCACACACACACCCTCACAGCCTTATATCCTCAAACCCTCACACACTCACACACACACACACCCCATACCCTCACACACATGCTCATACCCTCACACACACACACACACAACCCATACCCTCACACACACACCCTCATACCCTCACACACACACACACACACCTCATGCCCTCACACACACACACCCTCAAACCCACACACACACACCCTCAAACCCTCACACAACACACCCTCAAATCCTCACACACTCACACACGCTCATACCTTCATACACACATCCTCGTACCCACACACACCCTCAATCCCACACACCCACCTTCATACCCTCTCACACACACCCTCATACACTCAGACATCCGCATACACACACACTTACATCGTCATACCCACACACATACCCTTATACCCTCTCACACACACACACACTCATACCCTCTTACACTCACACATCCTCATTCACTCACACATCCTCACACACTCACACATCCACATACCCTCACACACACACACCCTCATACCCTCTCACACTCACACACCTTCATACCTTCACACATACCCTCATACCCTCACACTCATACACCCACATACCTTCACACATTCACACACCCTCATACCTTCACACACTCACACGCCGTCATACCCTCACACAGTCACACACCCTCATACCCTCACACACCCACATACCCTCACACACACCCTCATACCTTCACACCCTCACAAACCCTCATACCCACACGCACACCCTCATACCCACACTCACACAAACATCCTCATACCCTCACGCACACACCCTCATAGCCCCTCATTCCCACACACACACCCTCATACACACACACCCTCATACACTCACACACTCACACATACTCACACACTCACACACCCTCACAATACACACTCACTCACACACTCACACACACACACACACTCACACCCCCACTCACACACTCACTCACACACTCACACACCCACTCCCTCACACACGCATTCACACACACACTCACACACCCACTCACACACCCACTCATACCCCCACACACTCACACACATCCTCATACTCCTACACACTCACACACACCCTCATACCCCCATACACTATCATACCCTCACACACACCAACGCAACCTCACACACCCTCATACCCTCACACACACACCCTCACACACACACACCCTCACACACACACACCCTCACACCCTCACACACACACACACCCTCCTACCCACACACACACCCTCATACCCTCTCACACACACACACCATCATACACTCAGGCACACACACACCTTCATACCTTCACACACATACACCCTCACACACACACACTCACACACCTCCACACCCTCACACTCCCTCATACCCTCACACACAACCTCATACCCTCACACACACACATACACTCAGACATCCTCATACACTCAGACATCCTCATACACACACACTTACAGCGTCATACCCACACACATACACCCTTATACCCTCTCACACCCTCACACACTCATACCCTCTCACACCACCCACACACACTCATACCCTCATACCCTCACACACCCTCATTCCCTCACACACACCCTCATAGCTTCACCCCCACACACCCTCATACACTCAAACACTCTCACACACTCACACACATACACCCACTCACACACTCATACACACAGTCACACATTCATACACTCACACTTACACAGCCTCATACCCTCACACTCACACACCCTCATACACTCACACACACACACCCTCATACCCTCACACACACACACCCTCATACCCTCACACAATCACACACCCTCATAACCTCGCAACCACACACTCAAACACTCACACACCCTCATACCCTCACACACTCACACACCCTCATACCCGCACACACTCACACACCCTCATACCCTCTCACACTCACACACCCTCATACCCTCACACCCTCACACACACACCCTCATACCCTCTACACTCACACACCCTCATACCCTCACACCCTCACACACCCTCATACCTTCACACCCTCACACACTCACACGCCCTCATACCTTCACACCCTCATACCTTCACACCCTTACACACTCTCATACCCACACACACACCCTCATACCCACACACACACCCTCTTACCCTCACACACACACCCTCATATCCACACAAACACCCTCATACCCTCACACACCCTCACACAGCCTCACACAACCTCATAGCCCCTCATTTCCACACACACACCCTCATACACACACACACCCTCATACACTCACACACACATATTCACACACGCTCACACACACACACACACACACACCCTCACACAGCCTCATATACTTACACACCCACTCACACACCCACTCACACACCCTCACACACCCACTCACACACTCACTCACACACCCACTCACACACCCACTCACACACCCACTCACACCCTCACACACACACTCACGCACACACTCACACACACACTCACACACCCACTCATGCACCCTCACACACACCCACACACACACTCACACACACACTCACACACTCTCATACCCTCACACACACACCTTCATACCTTCACCACCACACACCCTCATACACTCACACACTCACACACCCTCATACACTCAAACACCCTCACACACCCTCACACCCACTCACACACTCACACACACACTCACACACCCACACACCCACTCACACACCCACTCAGAAATTCACACACTCACACACTCTCATACCCACACACAATCACCATCATACCCTCACAAACACAAACACCCTCATGCCCTCACACAGCCTCACACACCCTCATAGCCCCTCATTCCCACACACACACACCCTCATACACTCACACACCCTCATACACTCACACACACACACCCTCATACCCTCAGACACACACCCTCATACCCACACAAACAACCTCATACCCTCACACACCCTCATACACACACACAATCTCATACACACACACATTCACACACCCACTCACACACACACTCACACACCCACACACACACCCACACACACACACACACTCACACACTCACACACCCTCATACCCTCTCACACTCACACACCTTCATACCCTCACACACTCACACATCCACATACCCTCACACACACACACCATTATACCCTCTCACACTCACACAGCCTCATACCCTCACACACTCACACACCCTCATACCCACACACACACCCTCATACCCACACACACAAACACCCTCATACCCACACACACACCCTCATAGCCCTGCATTCCCACACACACACCCTCATATACTCACACACTCACACACCCTCACACACTCACACACACTCACACACTCACATAACCACTCACACACCCACTCACACACTCAAACACCCTCACACACTCACTCACCCACTCACACACTCACACACACACTCACACACACACCCACTCACCCACTCACACACCCATTCACACACTCACACACCCACTCACACACTCACACACCCACTCACTCACACACTCACACACCCACTCACACACTCTCATACCCTCACACACACACCTTCATTCCCTCACACACACCCTCATACCTTCAACCCCACACACCCTCATACACACACATTCACACACCCACTCACACACACACTCACACACCCACACACACACTCACACACACTCACACACTCACACACCCTCATACCCTCACACACACCCTCATACCTTCACCCCCACACACCCTCATACACACACACATTCACACACCCACTCACACACCCACACACACACCCACACACACACCCACTCACACACTCACACACTCACACACCCACACACACACTCACACACCCACTCACACACACACACTCACACACCCACTCGCACACCCACTGACACACCCACTCACACACCCACTCACACACCAACTCACACACCCTCGCACACACCCACACACACACTCACACACTTTCATACCCTCACACACACCTTCATACCTTCACCCCCACACACCCTCATACACTCACACACTCACACACCCTCATACACTCAAACACCCTCACACACCCTCACACCCACTCACACACTCACACACCCACTCACACACCCATTCACACCCACTCACACACTCACACACCCACTCACACCCACTCACACCCTCACACACACACTCACCCACTCACATACCCACTCACACACCCACTCACAAATTCACACACTCACACACTCTCATACCCACACACACACACCATCATACCCTCACACACACAAACACCCTCATGCCCTCACACAGCCTCACACACCCTCATAGCCCCTCATTCCCACACACACACACCCTCATACACACACACCCTCGTACACTCACACACACACACACACACCCTCATACCCTCAGACACACTCCCTCATACCCACACACACAACCTCATACACTCACACACTCACACACCCTCACACACTCTCACACACACTCAAACACACTCACACACCCACTCATACAGCCTCACACACACCCACACACACACTCACACACACACTCACACACTCTCATACCCTCACACACACACCCTCATACCTTCACCCCACACACCCTCATAGACTCACACACACACACACTCACACACGCTCATACGCTCACACAACCACTCACACATTCACACACCCACTCACACACCCACTCACACACTCACACACTCACACACACACACACACACTCACACACTCACACACTCACACACACACACACTCACACACACACACCCACTCACACACCCACTCACACACACACTCACACACACACACTCACACACTCACACACCCACTCAAACACCCACTCACACACCCACTCACAAATTCACACACTCACACACCCTCATACCATCACACACACACCCTCATACCCTCACACACACACCCTCATACCTTCACCCCCACACACGCTCATACACTCAAACACCCTCACACACACTCACACGCCCACTCACACACTCACACTCCCACATATCCTTTCACACAATCACTCACACACCCACACACCCACACACCCACTCACACACACACACTCTCATACCCTCATAACTTCACACACACACACACACATATGCCATCTCACACACTCACACACCCTCACACACCCTCACAAATCCTCACACCCACACACACACCCTCAAAACCACATACCCTCACACACCTCCACACCCTCACACACCCGCATAGACTCACACACCCTCATACCCTCAGACACACACACACCCTCACACCCTCAGACACTCAGACATCCGCATACACACACACTTACACTGTCATACCCACAGACACACCCTTGTACCCACACACACACACACCCTCATACCCTGTCACACTCACACACCCTCATACCCTCACATACTCACACACTCTCATACCCTCACACACTCTCATACCCACACACACACAAACACCCTCATACCCTCACACACACACCCTCATTGCCCCTCATTCCCACACACACACCCTCATACACACACACACTCACATATACTCAAACACTCACACACCCTCATACACTCACACACTCACACACTCACACACACACCATCATACCGTCACACACACAAACACCCTCATGCCCTCACACACCCTCACACAGCCTCACACACCCTCATAGCCCCTTATTCCCACACACACACACTCATACACTCACACATCCTCATACACTCACACACACACACACACACACTCATACCCTCACACACACACCCTCATACCCACACAAACAACCTCATACACTCACACACTCACACACCCTCACACACTCTCACACACACTCAAACACACTCACACACCCACTCACACACCCACTCACACCGTAACACACACACTCACACACACACTCACACACACACTCACACACTCTCATACCCTCACACACACACCCTCATACCTTCACCCCACACACCCTCATACACTCACACACTCACACACGCTCACATGCTCAGACACCCACTCACACATTCACACACCCACTCACTCACTCACACACTCACACACACACACACTCACACACTCACACACCCACCCACTCACACACTCACACACCCACTCACACACCCACTCACACACCCACTCACACACACACTCACACACACACTTACACACCTACTCACAAATTCACACACTCACACACCCTTATACCCTCACACACACACCCTCATACCCTCACACACACACCCTCATACCTTCACCCCCACACACGCTCATACACTCACACACTCACACACCCTCATACACTCAAACACCCTCACACACACTCACACGCCCACTCACACACCCACATACCCTTTCACAAATTCACTCATGCACCCACACACTCACACACCTCCACACCCTCACACACCCGCATAGACTCACACACCCTCACACCCTCAGACACTCAGACATGCTCATACACTCACACTTACACCGTCATACCCACACACACACCCTTGTACCCAGACACACACACCCTCATACCCTGTCACACCCACACACCCTCATACCCTCACATACTCACACACTCTCATACCCTCACACACTCTCATACCCACACACACACACACACCCTCGTACCCTCACACACACACCCTCATTGCCCCTCATTCCCACACACACACCCTCATACACACACACACTCACATATACTCAAACACTCACACACCCTCATACACTCACACACTCACACACTCACACACACACTCACACACACACACTCACACACTCACACACTCACACCCCCACTCATAACCTCACACACCCACTCACTCACCCACACACACCCACTCACACACCCACTCACTCACATACACCCTCATTCCCTCACACATATATACCCTCATTCCCTTACACACACCCTCATACCCTCACACACACACACACACACCCTCATAGCCCTGCATAGACCCTCATACCCACACACACCCACATAACCCCTCATACCCCCTCATACCCACACACACCCTCATACACTGACATGGCCTCATTCCCTCAAACACACACACACCCTCATACCCTCACACACATATACCCTCATACCCTCACACACCCTCATTACCTCACTTACATATACCCTCATTCCCTCACACACATATACCCTCATACCCTCACACCCATATACCCTCATTCGTTTACGCACACCCTCATACCCTCACACACCCTCATACCTTCACCCCCACACACCCTCATACCCATACACACACCCTCATAGCCCCCATACCCTCACACACTCACACACACCCTCATACACTCACACACTCACACACACCCTCATCCCCTCACACACCCTCATACCCTCACACACCCTCATACCCTCACACACACACCCTCATACCTTCACCCCCACACACCTTCATACCCACACCTACACACACCCTCATAACGACACACACACCCTTTTATACTGACATGCCCTCATACCCTCAAACACACACACGCCCTCATACCCTCATACAACCTCATACCCTCATACCCTCACACACCCTCATACCTTCACATACCCTCATACGCTCACACACCCTAATACCCTTACACACCCTCATACCCTCATCCCACACACCCTCATACACACATACATTCACACACCCACTCACACACACACTCACACACCCACACACACACCCACACACACACCCACACACACCCACATACACACCCACTCACACACTCACACACTCACACACCCACACACACACTCACACACACACTCACACACTCACACACCCTCATACCCTCTCACACTCACACACCTTCATACCCTCACACACTCACACATCCACATACCCTCACACACACACACACCGTTATACCCTCTCACACTCACACAGCCTCATACCCTCACACACTCACACACCCTCATACCCACACACACCCCCTCATATCCACACATACAAACACCCTCATACCCACACACACAAACACCCTCATACCCACACACACACCCTCATAGCCCTTCATTCCCAGACACACACCCTCATATGCTCACACACTCACACACCCTCACACACTCACACACACACTCACACACTCACACAACCACTCACACACCCACTCACACACTCAAACACCCTCACACACTCACTCACCCACTCACACACTCACACACACACTCACACACACACCCACTCACCCACTCACACACCCATTCACACACTCACACACCCACTCACACACTCACACACCCACTCACTCACACACTCACACACCCACTCACACACTCTCATACCCTCACACACACACCCTCATTCCCTCACACACACCCTCATACCTTCAACCCCACACACCCTCATACACACACACATTCACACACCCACTCACACACACACTCACACACCCACACACACACCCACACACACACCCACTCACACACTCACACACTCACACACCCACACACACACTCACACACACACTCACACACTCACACACCCTCATACCCTCACACACACACCCTCATATCTTCACCCCCACACACCCTCATACACACACACATTCACACACCCACTCACACACCCACTCACACACCCACACACACCCACTCACTCACTCACACACACTCACATACCCACACACACACTCACACACCCACTCACACACACACACACTCAAACACCCACTCACACACCCACTCACACACCCACTCACACACCCACTCACACACCCACTCACACACCCACTCACACACCAACTCACACACCCTCACACACACCCACACACACACTCACACACTCTCACCCTCACACACACACCTTCATACCTTCACCCCCACACACCCTCATACACTCACACACTCACACACCCTCATACACTCAAACACCCTCACACACCCTCACACCCACTCACACACTCACACACCCACTCACACACCCACTCACACTCACTCACACACTCACACACCCACTCACACCCACTCACACCCTCACACACACACTCACCCACTCACACACCCACTCACACACCCACTCACAAATTCATACACTCACACACTCTCATACCCACACACACACACCATCATACCCTCACACACACAAACACCCTCATGCCCTCACACAGCCTCACACACCCTCATAGCCCTTCATTCCCACACACACACACCCTCATACACTCACACACCCTCATACACACACACACACACACACACCCTCATACCCTCAGACACACACCCTCATACCCACATAAACAACCTCATACCCTCACACACCCTCACACACCCTCATACACACACACAATCTCATACACACACACTCACACACCCTCACACACTCTCACACACTCAAACACACTCACACACCCACTCACACACCCACTCACACCCTCACACACACACTCACACACACACTCACACACTCACACACCCACATACCCTCACACACACACCCTCATATCTTCACCCCCACACACCCTCATACACACACACATTCACACACCCACTCACACACCCACTCACACACCCACACACACACCCACACACACACCCACTCACACACTCACACACTCACACATCCACACACACACTCACACACCCACTCACACACCCACTCACACACACACACACTCACACACCCACTCGCACACCCACTCACACACCCACTCACACACCCACTCACACACCAACTCACACACCCTCACACACACCCACACACACACTCACACACTCTCATACCCTCACACACACACCTTCATACCTTCACCCCCACACACCCTCATACACTCAAACACCCTCACACACCCTCACACCCACTCACACACTCACACACCCACTCACACACCCACTCACACCCACTCACAGACTCACACGCCCACTCACACCCTCACACACACACTCACCCACTCACACACCCACTCACACACCCACTCACAAATTCACACACTCACACACTCTCATACCCACACACACACACCATCATACCCTCACACACACAAACACCCTCATGCCCTCACACAGCCTCACACACCCTCATAGCCCCTCATTCCCACACACACACCCTCATACACTCACACACCCTCATACACCCACACTCACACACACACACAAACACACACCCTCATACCCTCAGACACACACCCTCATACGCACACAACCTCATACCCTCACACACCCTCATACACACACACAACCTCATACGCTCACACACACACACCCTCACACACTCTCACACACACTCAAACACACTCACACACCCACTCATACACCCTCACACACACCCACACACACACACACACACACTCACACACTCTCATACCCTCACACACACACCCTCATACCTTCACCCCACACACCCTCATACACTCACACACTCACACACTCACACACGCTCACACGCTCACACGCTCACACCCCCACTCACACATTCACACACCCACTCACACACACACTCACACACTCACACACTCACACACACACCCACTCACACACTCACACACCCACTCACACACCCACTCACACACACACTCACACACTCACACACTCACACACCCACTCACACACCCACTCACAAATTCACACACTCACACACCCTCATACCCTCACACACACACCCTCATTCCTTCACACACACACCCTCATACCTTCACCCCCACACACGCTCATACACTCAAACACCCTCACACACACTCATACACTCAAACACCCTCACACACACTCACACGCCCACTCACACACTCACACTCCCACATATCCTTTCTCACACTCACCCACACACCCACACACCCACACAGCCACTCACACACACACACTCTCATACCCTCATAACTTCACACACACACACACACATATGCCATCTCACACACTCACACACCCTCACAAACCCTCACACCCACACACACACCCTCAAAACCACATACCCTCACACACCTCCACACCCTCACACACCCGCATAGACTCACACACCCTCATACCCTCAGACACACACACACCCTCACACCCTCAGACACTCAGACATCCTCATACACACACACTTACACTGTCATACCCACAGACACACCCTTGTACCCACACACACACACACACCGTCATACCCTGTCACACTCACACACCCTCATACCCTCACATACTCACACACTCTCATACCCTCACACACTCTCATACCCACACACACATAAACACCCTCATACCCTCACACACACACCCTCATTGCCCCTCATTCCCACACACAAACACCCTCATGCCTTCACACACCCTCACACAGCCTCACACACCCTCATAGCCCCTCATTCCCACACACACACCCTCATACACTCACACATCCTCATACACTCACACACACACACACACACACACACACTCATACCCTCACACACACACCCTCATACCCACACAAACAACCTCATACCCTCACACACCCTCACACACCCTCATACACACACACAACCTCATACACTCTCACACTCACACACCCTCACACACTCTCACACACACTCAAACACACTCACACACCCACTCACACACCCACTCACACCCTCACACACACACTCACACACACACTCACACACACACTCACACACACACTCACACACACACTCATACACCCTCACACACACCCACACACACACTCACACACACACTCACACACTCTCATACCCTCACACACACACCCTCATACCTTCACCCCACACACCCTCATACACTCACACACTCACACACGCTCACACACCCACTCACACATTCACACACCCACTCACTCATTCACACACTCACATACACACACACACACTCACACACTCACACACCCACCCACTCACACACTCACACACCCACTCACACACCCACTCACACACACACTCACACACACACACACCCACTCACACACCCACTCACAAATTCACACACTCACACACCCTCATACCCTCACACACACACCCTCATACCCTCACACACACACCCTCATACCTTCACCTCCACACATGCTCATACACTCACACACTCACACACTCTCATACACTCAAACACCCTCACACACACTCACACGCCCACTCACACACCCACATACCCTTTCACACACTCACTCATGCACCCACACACTCACACACCTCCACACCCTCACACACCCGCATAGACTCACACACCCTCACACCCTCAGACACTCAGACATGCTCATACACTCACACTTACACCGTCATACCCACACACACACCCTCGTACCCTCACACACACACCCTCATTGCCCCTCATTCCCACACACACACCCTCATACACACACACACTCACATATACTCAAACACTCACACACCCTCATACACTCACACACTCACACACACACACACACTCACACACACACACACTCACACACTCACACACTCACACCCCCACTCATACACTCACACACCCACTCACTCACCCACTCACACACCCACTCACACACCCACTCACTCGCATACACCCTCATTCCCTCACACATATATACCCTCATTCCCTTACACACACCCTCATACCCTCACACACACACACACACACCCTCATAGCCCCGCATAGACCCTCATACCCACACACACCCACATAACCCCTCATACCCCCTCATACCCACACACACCCTCATACACTGACATGGCCTCATTCCCTCAAACACACACACACCCTCATACCCTCACACACATATACCCTCATACCCTCACACACCCTCATTACCTCACACACATATACCCTCATTCCCTCACACACATATACCCTCATACCCTCACACCCATATACCCTCATTCGCTTACGCACACCCTCATACCCTCACACACCCTCATACCTTCACCCCACACACCCTCATACCCATACACACACCCTCATAGCCCCATACCCTCACACACTCACACACACCCTCATACATTCACACACTCACACACACCCTCATCCCCTCACACACCCTCATACCCTCACACACCCTCATACCCTCACACACGCACCCTCATACCTTCACCCCCACACACCCTCATACCCACACCTACACACACCCTCATAACGACACACACACCCTTATATACTGACATGCCCTCATACCCTCAAACACACACACACCCTCATACCCTCATACAACCTCATACCCTAATACCCTCACACACCCTCATACCTTCACATACCCTCATACGCTCACACACCCTAATACCCTTACACACCCTCATACCCTCACCCCACACACCCTCACACCCACACACACACTCTCATACCCACACACACACACACCCTCATAGCACCTCATACCCACACAGACACACACCCTCATACCCTCACACACTCACACATCCACATATCCTCACGCACTAACATGCCCTCATACCCTCACACACACATCCTCACACCCACACACACACACCCACACACCCACACCCACACCCTCACACACACCCTCACACACACAATCACACACACACACACCCTCATACCCACACACACACACCCTCATACCCACACACACACCCTCATAGCACCTCATACCCACACAGACACACACCCTCATACCCTCACACACTCACACACTGGCATACCCTCACACACACACATGCCCTCATACCCTCACACACTCACATGCCCTCATACCCTCACAAACTCACATGCCCTCATACCCTCACACACACACATCCTCACACCCACACACACACCCTCACACACACCCTCACACACCCACATCCCCATAGCCACACACACACACTCATACCCTCTCACACGCCCTCATACGCTCTCACATACACACCCTCATACCCTCACACACCCACACACCCTCACACACTCACACACTCACACAATCTCACACACTCACACACCCTCATACCCTCACACACACTCACACCCTCATACCCTCACACACACACACACCCTCACACAAACACACACACCCTCACACCCCCTCATACACTCACACACACACACACAGCCACGCACCCTCAAACCTCTCACTCACACACCCTCATACCCTCACACACTCACACACCCTCATACCCTCACACACGCACACACCCTCATACCCTCACACACTCACACACCCTCTTGCACTCACACACACACACCCTCATACCCTCACACACTCACACACCCTCATACCCTCACACACTCACACACCCTCATACCCTCACACAAGCACACACCCTCACACACTCATACACCCTCACACTCTCACATGCCCTCATACCCTCACACACACCCTCATACCCTCACAGTGACACACCCTCATACCCTCTCACACTTACACACCATCATACCCTCTCACACTCACACACCCTCATACCCTCACACCCTCACACACACACACACCCTCATACCCTCACACAATCACACACCCTCATACCCTCACACACTCACACACCCTCATACCCTCACACACCCTCATACCCTCACACAATCACACACCCTCATACCCTCACACACTCACACACCCTCATACCCTCACACAATCACACACCCTCATACACTCACACAATCACACACCCTCACACACTCATACAACCTTACACCCTCACATGCCCTCATACCCTCACACACCCTCATACCCTCACACTGACACACCCTCATACCCACTCACACTCACACACCCTCATACCCTCTCACACTTACACATCCTCATACCCTCTCACACTCACACACCCTCATACCCTCACACCCTCACACACACACACCCTCATATCCTCTCACACTCACACACCCTCATACCCTCACACACACCCTCATACACTCACACTCACACACCCTCATACCCTCACACCCTCACACACCCTCATACCTTCACACCCTCACACGCCCTCACACACTCACACGCCCTCATACCTTCACACCCTCATACCTTCACACCCTCACACACCCTCAAACCCTCACACACACAAACACCCTCATATCCTCACACACCCTCACACAGCCTCATTCATCCTCATAGCCCCTCATTCCCACACACACACCCTCATACACTCACACACCCTCATACCCACACACACACACCCTCATACCCACACACACCCTCATACCCTCACACACACACACTCATACCCACACAAAAACCCTCATACCCTCACACACCCTCACACAGCCTCACACACCCTCACACAATTACACACTCACTCACACTCTCACACACCCACTCACACACTCACACACCCACTCACACACCCACTCACACACCCACTCACACACTCAGTCACTCATACACTCTCATACCCTCACACACAAACCCTCATACCTTCACACCCACATACCCTCATACACTCAGACACTCACACACCCTCATACACTCAAACACCCTCACACACCCTCACACACACTCACACATCCTCACACACCCTCACACACCCTCACACACCCTCATACACTCACACACCCTCATACACTCACACACCCACTCACACATTCACACACCCGCTCACACACCCACTCACATTCACACACTCACACACTTACACACTCTCATACCCTCACAAACACACCCTCATACCTTCACCCCCACACATGCTCATACACTCCCACACTCACACACCCTCATACACTCAAACACCCTCACACACCCTCACACACAATCACACACCCACTCACACACTCACTCACCCACACACCCACACACCCTCTCACATACTCACTCACACACCCACACACCCACACACCCACTCACACAGTCACACAGTCACACAGTCACACACTCTCATACCCTCATAACTTCACACACACACACATGCCATCTCACACACTCACACACCCTCACACACCCTCAAACACCTTCACACCCCCACACACCCACACACACCCTCAAAACCTCACACACACACACCTCCACAACCTCACACACCCTCATAGACTCACACACCCTCATACCCTCACACACCCTCTTACCCTCAGACACACATACACCCTCACACCCTCATACACTCAGACATCCTCATACACACACACTTACATCGTCACACCCACACACACACCCTCATACCCTCTCACACTCACACACCCTCATACCCTCACACACTCACACACCCTCATACCCTCACACACTCACATATTCTCATACCTTCACACCCTCACGCACCCTCATACCCTCACACACTCACACACCCTCATACCCTCACACACTCACACACCCTCATACCAACACACACACCCTCATACCCAGACACACACAAACACCCTCATACCCTCACACACACACACCCTCAAAGCCCCTTATTCCTACACACACACCCTCATACACTCACACACAAACACCCTCACACACCCTCATACCCACACACACACCCTCATACCCACACACTCACCCTCATACCCACACACACAAACACATTCATCGCCCCTCATTCCCACACACACACCCTCATACACTCAGACATTCACACACCCTCACACACTCACACACTCACACAACCACTCACACACCCACTCACACACTCACTCACACACTCACTCACACACCCACTCACACACGCACTCACACACCCACTCACTCACACACTCACACACACACTCACACACACTCACACACACTCACACACACACACACACACACTCACACACCCACTCACACACTCTCATACCCTCACACTCACACCCTCATTCCCTCACACACACCCTCATACCTTCACCCCCACACACCCTCATACACACACACCCTCACACACCCACTCACACACCCACTCACACACTCACACACACATTCACACACCCACACACTCACACACCCACACACCCACACACACACTCACACACTCACACACACACTCACACACTCACACACTCTCATACACACTCACACACACCCTCATACCCTCACACACACATCCTCATACCTTCACCCCCACACATCCTCATACACTCACACACTCACACACCCTCATACACTCAAACACCCTCTCACACACTCACAAACCCACTCACACACTCACACACTCACAAACCCACTCACACACTCACACACCCACTCATACACACTCACACATCCACTCATACACTCACACACCCACTCACACACTCACACACTCTCATACCCTCATAACTTCACACACCATCATAACTTCACACACACACACACACACACACACATGCCCGCTCACACACTTACACACCCTCACACACCCTCACAAACCCTCACACCCACACACACCCTCAAAACCTCATACCCTCACACACCCTCACACACCCGCATAGACTCACACACCCTCATACCCTCACACACCCTCATATCCTCAGACACACACACACCCTCACACCCTCATACACTCAGACATCCTCATACACACACACTTACACTGTCATACCCACACACACACCCTTATACCCTCTCACACACACACACACAGTCATCTCCTCACACACTTACACCCTCATACCCTCACACACGCTCATACACTCACACACACACCCTCATACCCTCACAAGCACGCTCATAGCCCCTCATACTGACACACACACCATTGTACCCTCTCACACACACACACACACCCTCACACCCTTATACCCTCAAATCCTCACACACTCACACACACACGCTCATACCCTCACACACACACTTACACAACCCATACCCTCACACACACACACCCTCATACCCTCACACACACACACACCCTCATACCCTCACACACACACCCTCATACCCTCACACACACACACACACACCTCATGCCCTCACACACACACATGCTCAAACCCATACACACACACCCTCAAACCCTCACACACACAAACCTCAAATCCTCGCACACTCACACACGCTCATACCTTCATACACACATCCTCGTACACACACACGCCCTCAATCCCACACACACACCCTCATACCCTCTCACACACACCCTCACACCCTCATACACTCAGACATCCTCATACAAACACACTTACACTGTCATACCCAGACACAAACCCATATACCCTCTCACACACACACACACCCTCATACACTCTTACACTCACACATCCTTATACACTCACACACCCTCACACACTCACACATCCACATACCCTCACACACACACACCCTCATACCCTCTCACACTCACACACCCTCATACCCTCACACACACCCTCATACCTTCACACCCTCATACACCCTCATACCCTCACACACACACCCTCATAGCCCCTCATTCCCACACACACACCCTCATACTCTCACACACACACACCCTCACACACCCTCATACCCACACACACACACCCTCATACCCACACACACAAATACCCTCATACCCACACACACACCCTCATAGCCCCTCATTCCCACTCACACACACTCACACACACACTCACACAACCACTCACACACTCATACACACACTCACACACACACTCACACACACACTCACACACCCTCTCACACACCCACTCACACACCCACTCACACACCCACTCACACACTCACACACCCACTCACACACTCTCATACCCTCACACACACACCCTCATTCCCTCACACACACCCTCATACCTTCACCCCCACACACCCTCATACACACACACACTGACACACCCACTCACACACTCGCACACCCACTCACACACCCACTCAGTCACTCACTCACTCACACACTCACACTCTCACTCACACACCCACTCACACTCCCACACACTCACACACTCACACACCCAGACACCCACTCACACACCCACTCACCCACTCACACACCCACTCACACACCCATTCACACACTCACACACCCACTCACACATTCACTCACCCACTCACCCACTCACACACCCACTCACACACTCACACACCCACTCACACACCCACTCACAAATTCACACACTCACACACTCTCATACCCACACACACACACCATCATACCCTCACACACACAAACACCCTCATGCCCTCACACAGCCTCACACACCCTCATAGCCCCTCATTCCCACACACACACACCCTCTTACACTCACACACCCTCATACACTCACACACACACACACACACCCTCATACCCTCAGACACACACCCTCATACCCATACAAACAACCTCATACCCTCACATACCCTCACACACCCTCATACACACACACAATCTCATACACTCACACACTCACACACCCTCACACACTCTCACACACTCAAACACACTCACACACCCACTCACACACCCACTCACACCCTCACACACACACCTTCACACACACACTCACACACACACTCACACACCCACTCATACACCCTCACACACACCCACACACACACTCACACACACACTCACACACTCTCATACCCTCACACACACATCCTCATACCTTCACCCCACACACCCTCATACACTCACACACTCACACACTCACACACTCACATGCACTCACACGCTCACACAACCACTCACACATTCACACACCCACTCACACACCCACTCACACACTCACACACTCACACACACACACACACACACACACTCACACACTCACACACACACCCACTCACACACTCACACACCCACTCACACACCCACTCACACACACACACTCACACACACACACTCACACACTCACACACCCACTCACACACCCACTCACACACCCACTCACAAATTCACACACTCACACACCCTCATACCCTCACACACACACCCTCATATCTTCACACACACACACAGCCTCATACCCTCACACACACAGCCTCAAACATTCACACACACACACCCTCAAACCCTCACACACTCACACACGCTCATACCTTCACACATACAGCCTCATACCCTCACACACACACAGACACACACCCTCATGCCCTCACACACACACGCCCTCAATCCCACACACACACCCTCATACCCTCTCACACACACACACCCTCATACCCTCTCACACTCACACACCCTCTTACCCTCACACAGTCACACACCCTCATACCTTCACACCCTCACATGCCCTCATACCCTCACACACCCTCATACCCACACACACATCCTCATACCCACACACACACCCTCATACTCACACTCACACAAACATCCTCATACCCTCACACACACACACTCATAGCCCCTCATTCCCACACACACACCCTCATACACACACACTCACTCACACACTCACACACCGACTCACACACTCACTCACACACTCACACACCCACTCACACACTCACACACCCACTCACACACCCATTCACTCACACACTCACTCACACACACACACACACTCACACACCGACTCACACACTTGCACACTCACACACTCACTCACCCACTCACACACCTACTCACACACCCACTCACTCACACACACCATCATACCCCCACACACTCACACATATCTTCATACCCCCATACACCATCATACCCTCACACACCCTCATACCCTCACACACCCTCATACCCACACAAACATACCCTCATACCCTCACACACACACACCCTCAGAGCCCCTCATACCCATACACACACCCTCATACACTGACATGCCCTCATACCCTCAAACACACATACACCCTCATACCCTCACACACATATACCCTCATTCTCTTACACACACCCTCATACCCTCACACACTCACACACACCCTCATACCCTCACACACCCTCATACCCTCACACACACACCCTCATACCTTCACCCCCACACACCCTCATACCCACACACACACCCTCATAGCCCCACGCACACCCTCATAGCCGCTCATACCCACACACTCACCCTCATACACTGACATGCCCTCATACCCTCAAACACACACACACCCTCATACCCTCACACACTCACACACACCCTCATACCCTCACACACCCTCATACCCTCACACACCCTCATACCCTCACACACACACACTCATACCTATACTCACACACACACCCTCCTAGCCCCACACACACCCTCATACCTTCACCCCCACACACCCTCATACCCACACACACACCCTCATAGCCCCACGCACACCCTCATAGCCGCTCATACCCACACACACACCCTCATACACTGACATGCTCTCATACCCTCAAACACACACACACCCTCATACCCCCACACACACACACACAACCTCATACCCTCATACCCTCACACACCCTCATAGCCTCACCCCACACACCCTCATACCCTCACACACACACACACACCCCCTCATACCCACACACACACTCTCATACCCTCTCACACACCCTCATACCCTCTCACACACCCCTGTACCCTCTCACACACACACACACCATCATACCCTCACGCACACACACAACCTCATGCACACACAAAGCCTCATACCTTCACACACACACACCCTCACACACACACACCCACCTTCATACCCTCTCACACACACCCTCATGTCCTCACACACCCTCATACCCACACGCACACCCTCATAGCCCCTCATACCCTCACACACACCATTATACCCTCTCACACACACACACCCTCATACCCACACACACACTCTCATACCCTCTCACACACCCTCATACCCTCTCATACACCCCCGTACCCTCTCACACACACACACCATCATACCCTCATGCACACACACAAACTCATGCACACACACAGCCTCATACCTTCACACATACTCTCATACCCTCTTACACACACCCTCACACCCTCACACACCCTCATACCCTCATACCCTCACACACACACCTTCATACCTTCACCCCCACACACCCTCATACCCAAACACACACCCTCATACACTGACATGCCCTCATACCCTCAAACACACACACACCCTCATACCCCCACACACACACACACAACCTCATACCTTCATACCCTCACACACCCTCATAGCCTCACCCCACACACCCTCACACACACACACACACACCCTCATACCTACACACACACTCATACCCTCTCACACACCCTCATACCCTCTCACACACCCCCGTACCCTCTCACACGCACACATCATCATACCCTCACGTACACACACAAACTCATGCACACACACAGCCTCATACCTTCACACGCACATTCATTCCCTCACACACACACACGCTCATACCCTCACACACACACCCTCATACTCTCACACACACACCCTCATACCCTCAAACACATATACCCTCATACACACCCTCATAGCCCCTCATTCCCACACACACACCCCCATACACACAGTCACACACCCTCACACACCCTCATACCCACACACACCCCTCATACCCACACACACACCCTCATACCGACACACACACACCCTCATAGCCCCTCATTCCCACACTCACACCCTCATACACTCACACACCCTCATACACTCACACACACACACTCATACCCACACACACACCCTCATAGCCCCTCATTCCCACACACACACCCACTCACACACCCATTCACACACTCACACACCCACTCACACACACACACCCACACACCCACTCACACACCCACTCACCCACTCACTCACCCACTCACCCACTCACACACCCACTCACACACCCAGTCACACACCCACCCACTCACCCAGTCACACACCCATTCATACACTCACACACCCACACACCCACACACCCACTCACACACTCACACACCCACTCACACTCTCACTCACCCACTCACCCACACACTCATACACCCACCCACTCACCCACTCACCCACTCACACACGCACTCACACACCCACACACACACCCACACACACACACACTCACACTCACAACCTCATACCTTCACCCCCACACACCCTCATACACTCACACACTCACACACACTCACACACCCTCATACACTCAAACACTCTCATGCACCCTCTCACACACTCACACGCTCACACACTCACACACACACACCCACTCACACACTCACACACTCACACACACAGTCACACACTTACACCGTCAAACACACAGTCACACACTCACACAGTCACACACTCACACACACACCCTCATACCCTCACACACACACACACACCCTCATACCCTCACACACCCTCATACCCTCACACACCCTCATACCCTCACACACACACACTCATACCTATACTCACACACACACCCTCCTAGCCCCACACACACCCTCATAGCCCCTCATACCCACACACACACCCTCATACACTGACATGCTCTCATACCCTCAAACACACACACACCCTCATACCCCCACACACACACACACAACCTCATACCCTCATACCCTCACACACCCTCATAGCCTCACCCCACACACCCTCATACCCTCACACACACACACACACACACCCTCATACCCACACACACACTCTCATACCCTCTCACACACCCTCATACCCTCTCACACACCCCTGTACCCTCTCACACACACACACACCATCATACCCTCACGCACACACACAACCTCATGCACACACAAAGCCTCATACCTTCACACACACACACCCTCACACACACACACCCACCTTCATACCCTCTCACACACACCCTCATGTCCTCACACACCCTCATACCTTCACCCCACACACCCTCATACCCACACGCACACCCTCATAGCCCCTCATACCCTCACACACACCATTATACCCTCTCACACACACACACCCTCATACCCACACACACACTCTCATACCCTCTCACACACCCTCATACCCTCTCATACACCCCCGTACCCTCTCACACACACACACCATCATACCCTCATGCACACACACAAACTCATGCACACACACAGCCTCATACCTTCACACATACTCTCATACCCTCTTACACACACCCTCACACCCTCACACACCCTCATACCCTCATACCCTCACACACACACCTTCATACCTTCACCCCCACACACCCTCATACCCAAACACACACCCTCATACACTGACATGCCCTCATACCCTCAAACACACACACACCCTCATACCCCCCCACACACACACAACCTCATACCTTCATACCCTCACACACCCTCATAGCCTCACCCCACACACCCTCACCCCACACACACACACCCTCATACCTACACACACACTCTCATACCCTCTCACACACACTCATACCCTCTCACACACCCCCGTACCCTCTCACACGCACACATCATCATACCCTCACGTACACACACAAACTCATGCACACACACAGCCTCATACCTTCACACGCACATTCATTCCCTCACACACACACACGCTCATACCCTCACACACACACCCTCATACTCTCACACACATATACCCTCATACCCACACACACACCCTCATACCCTCACACACACACCCTCATACCCTCAAACACATATACCCTCATACACACCCTCATAGCCCCTCATTCCCACACACACACCCCCATACACACAGTCACACACCCTCACACCCCTCATACCCACACACACCCCTCATACCCACACACACACCCTCATACCGACACACACACACCCTCATAGCCCCTCATTCCCACACTCACACCCTCATACACTCATACACCCTCATACACTCACACACACACACTCATACCCACACACACACCCTCATAGCCCCTCATTCCCACACACACACCCACTCACACACCCATTCACACACTCACACACCCACTCACACACTCACACACCCACACACCCACTCACACACCCACTCACCCACTCACTCACCCACTCACCCACTCACACACCCACACACACCCAGTCACACACCCACCCACTCACCCAGTCACACACCCATTCATACACTCACACACCCACACACCCACACACCCACTCACACACTCACACACCCACTCACACTCTCACTCACCCACTCACCCACACACTCATACACCCACCCACTCACCCACTCACCCACTCACACACGCACTCACACACCCACACACACACCCACATACACACACACTCACACTCACAACCTCATACCTTCACCCCCACACACCCTCATACACTCACACACTCACACACACTCACACACCCTCATACACTCAAACACTCTCATGCACCCTCTCACACACTCACAGGCTCACACACTCACACACACACACCCACTCACACACTCACACACACAGTCACACACTTACACCGTCAAACACACAGTCACACACTCACACAGTCACACACTCACACACACACACACCCTCATACCCTCACACACACACACACACCCTCATACCCTCACACACACACATCCTCATACCCTCACACACACACACATCCTCATACCCTCACACACACACACACACCCTCATGCCCTCACACACACACACCCTCAAACCCACACACACACCCTCAAACCCTCACACACACACACCCTCAAACCCTCACACACACACATCCTGAAACCCTCACACATTCACACACGCTCATACCTTCACACACACATCCTCGCACCCACACACGCCCTCAATACCACACATACACCCTCATACCCTCACACACACCCTCCTTCATACACTCTAACACACACACTCAGATCCTCACACACCCTCATACCATCACCCCCATACACCCTCATACCCACACACACACACCCTCATAGCCCCTCATACCCTCACACACTCACACATCCGCATACCCTCACACACTGACATGCCCTCATACCCTCACACACACCCTCAAACCCTCACACACATACACCCGCATTCCCTCACACACAAACACCCTCACTCCCTCACACACCCTCATACCCTCTCACACACACCCTCACACACACACTCTCATACACACACCCTCATACCCTCACAAGCACACTCATAGCACCTTATACCCACACACACACCATTGTACCTTCACACACACACACACCCTCACACCCTTATACCCTCAAACCCTCACACACCCACACACACACGCTCATACCCTCACACACACACACTCCATACCTTCACACACACACATACCCTCATACCCTCACACACACACACACACCCTCATACACTCATACACACACACACCCTCATATCCTCACACACACACACACCCTCATACCCTCACACACACACAACCTCATACCCTCACACACACACATCCTCATACCCTCACACACACACACACACACACACACACACACACATGCCCTCAATCCCACACACACACCCTCATACCCTCACACACACCCTCATACCCTCACACACATACACCCGCATTCCCTCACACACAAACACCCTCATTCCCTCACACACATATACCCTCATTCCCTCACATACATATAGCATCATACCCTCACACACACCCTCATTCCCTCACACACACCCTCATACCCTCATACCCTCACACACACACCTTCATACCTTCACCCCCACACACCCTCATACCCAAACACACACCCTCATACACTGACATGCCCTCATACCCTCAAACACACACACACCCTCATACCCCCACACACACACAACCTCATACCCTCATACCCTCACACACCCTCATAGCCTCACCCCACACACCCTCACACACACACACCCTCATACCCACACACACACTCTCATACCCTCTCACACACCCTCATACCCTCTCACACACCCCCGTACCCTCTCACATGCACACATCATCATACCCTCACGTACACACACAAACTCATGCACACACACAGCCTCATATCTTCACACGGACACTCATTCCCTCACACACACACACGCTCATACCCTCACACACACACCCTCATACCCTCAAACACATATACCCTCATACACACCCTCATAGCCCCTCATTCCCACACACACACCCTCATACACACAGTCACACACCCTCACACACCCTCATACCCACACACACCCCTCATACCCACACACACACCCTCATAGCCCCTCATTCACACACTCACACCCTCATACACTCACACACCCTCATACACTTACACACACACACCCTCATACCCACACACACACCCTCATAGCTCCTCATTCCCACACACACACCCACTCACACACCCATTCACACACTCACACACCCACTCACCCACTCACACACCCACACACCCACTCACACACCCACTCACCCACTCACTCACCCACTCACCCATTCACTCACCCACTCACACACCCAGTCACACACCCACCCACTCACCCAGTCACACACCCATTCACACACCCACACACCCACTCACACACTCACACACCCACTCACACTCTCACTCACCCACTCACCCACCCACTCACCCACTCACCCACTCACACACCCACTCACACACCCACACACACACCCACACACACACACACACACACTCACACACACAACCTCATAGCTTCACCCCCACACACCCTCATACACTCACACACTCACACACACTCACACACCCTCATACACTCAAACACTCTCATGCACCCTCTCACACACTGACACACTCACACACTCACGCACACACACCCACTCACACACTCACGCACACAGTCACACACTCACACCGTCAAACACACAGTCACACACTCACACAGTCACACACTCACACACACACACACCCTCATACCCTCACACACACACACACCCTCATACCCTCACACACACACATCCTCATACCCTCACACACACACATCCTCATACCCTCACACACACACACCCTCATGCCCTCACACACACACCCTCAAACCCACACACACACACCCTCAAACCCTCACACACACACATCCGCAAACCCTCACACACACACATCCTGAAACCCTCACACATTCACACACGCTCATACCTTCACACACACATCCTCGCACCCACACACGCCCTCAATACCACACATACACCCTCATACCCTCACACACACCCTCCTTCATACACTCTAACACACACACTCAGATCCTCACACACCCTCATACCATCACCCCCATACACCCTCATACCCACACACACACACCCTCATAGCCCCTCATACCCTCACACACTCACACATCCGCATACCCTCACACACTGACATGCCCTCATACCCTCACACACACCCTCATACCATCACACACACCCTCATACCCTCACACACCTACACCCGCATTCCCTCACACACAAACACCCTCATTCCCTCACACACCCTCATACCCTCTCACACACACCCTCACACACACACTCTCATACACACACCCTCATACCCTCACAAGCACACTCATAGCACCTCATACCCACACACACACCATTGTACCTTCACACACACACACACCCTCACACCCTTATACCCTCAAACCCTCACACACCCACACACACACGCTCATACCCTCACACACACACACACCCCATACTTTCACACACACACACCCTCATACCCTCACACACACACACACACCCTCATACACTCATACACACACACCCTCATATCCTCACACACACACACCCTCATACCCTCACACACACACACACCCCATACTTTCACACACACACACCCTCATACCCTCACACACACACACACACCCTCATACACTCATACACACACACACCCTCATATCCTCACACACACACACCCTCATACCCTCACACACACACACACACACACACACATGCCCTCAATCCCACACACACACCCTCATACCCTCACACACACCCTCATACCCTCACACACATACACCCGCATTCCCTCACACACAAACACCCTCATTCCCTCACACACATATACCCTCATTCCCTCACATACATATAGCATCATACCCTCACACACACCCTCATTCCCTCACACACACCCTCATACCCTCATACCATCACACACACATACCCTCATACACATATACCCTCATACCCTCACACACATGTACCCTCATATCCTCACACACTCACACAGTCCCTCATACCCCCACAAACTCCCTCATACCCTCACACTCTCACACTCCCTCATACCCCCACACTCACACCGTCATACCCTCACACACCCTCATACCCACACACACCCTCATACCCTCTCTCACACACACACCATCATACCCTCATGCGCACAAACCATCATACCCTCATGCACACGCACAACCTCATGCACACACAGTGCCTCATACCTTCACACACACACCCTCACACACACACACACACACACACACCCTCATACCCTCACACACAACCTCATTCCCTCACACACATACACACTCATACCCTCAAACACAGACTCATACCCTCACACACATCTTCATACCCTCACCCACATATACCCTCATACCTTCACACATAAACCCTCATTCCCTCACACACATATACCCTCATACCCTCAGACACTTACACACTCCCTCATACCACCACACACTCACACCCTCACACACCCTCATACTCTCAAACACCCTCATACCCTCACACATACACCCTCATACCCTCACACACCCTCATACCCTCACACACACACCCTCATACCTTCACCCCCACACACCCTCAGACCCACACACACACACACATCCTCATTCCCTCACACACACATACCTTCATACCTTCACACAGACACCCTCACACACACCCACTCACACACCCAACCACTTACCCACTCACCCACCCACTCACCCACTCACACACACACCCACACGCACACCCACACACTCACACACACACACTCTCATACCTTCACCCCCACACACCCTCATACACTCACATACTCACACACACTCACACATCCTCATACACTCAAACACTCTCACACACCCTCTCACACACTCACACACTCACATACCCTCATACACTCAAACACTCTCACACACCCTCTCACACACTCACACGCTCACACACCCTCATACACTCAAACACTCTCACACACCCTCTCACACACTCACACGCTCACACACCCTCATACACTCAAACACTCTCACACATCCTCTCACACACTCACACGCTCACACACCCACATACCCACACACCCACTCACACACTCACACACACACACACCAACTCACACACTCACACACACAGTCACACACTCTCATACCCTCATAACTTCACACACACATGCCGTCTCACACACTCACACCCCCACACACCCACAAAACCTCACACACTCACACACCTCCACACCCTCACACACCCTCATAGACTCACAAATCCTCATACCCTCACACACCCTCATACCCTCAGACACACACACACCCTCACACCCTTATACCTTCAAACCCTCACACACTCACACACACACACCCCATACCCTCACACACACACACCCTCATACCCTCACACACACACACACACACACACCCTCATGCCCTCACACACACACACCCTCAAACCCACACACAAACACCCTCAAACCCTCACACATTCACACACGCTCATACCTTCACACACACATCCTCGTAACCTCACACGCCCTCAATCCCACACACACACTATCATACCCTCACACACACCCTCATACCCTCACACACACCCTCCTTCATACCCTCTCACACACACCCTCAGATCCTCACACACCCTCATACCTTCACCCCCACACACCCTCATACCCACACACACACACCCTCATAGCCACTCATACCCTCACACACTCACACATCCGCATACCCTCACAAACTGACACGCCCTCATACCCTCACACACACCCTCATACCCTCACACACACCCTCATACCCTCACACACATACACCCTCATTCCCTCACACACAAACACCCTCATTCCCTCACACACATATACCCTCATTCCCTCACACACATATACCCTCATACCCTCACACACACCCTCATTCCCTCACACACAGCTTCATACCCTCACACACATATACCCTCATACCCTCACACACACACACTCCCTCATACCCGCACACACCCCCACAATCTCCCTCATACCCTCACACACTCACACACTCCCTCATACCCACACACTCACGCCCTCATACCCACACACACACCCTCATACCCTCACACACACACCCTCATACCATCACCCCCACACACGCTCATACCCACACACTCACCCTCATACCCACACACTCACACACTCTCATAACCTCACACACATAAACCCTCATACCCTCACACACACCCCCATACCCTCACACACATATACCCTCATACCCTCACACACACCCTCATACCCTCACACACATATATCCTCATTCCCTCACACACATATACCCTCATTCCCTTACACACACCCTCACACACTCACACACACCCTCATACCCACACACACACCCTCATACCCACACACACCCTCAAAGCCCCACACACGCTGATACCCTCACATACCGTCATACCCTCACACACCCTCATACCCTCACACACACACCCTCATAACTTCACCCACACACCCTCATGCCCACACACACACACACACACACCCTCATACCCACACATACACCCTCATACACTGACATTCGCTCATACCCTCAAACACACACACACCCTCATACCCCCACACACATATACCATACCCTCACATGCTCATACCCTCACACACATATACCCTCATTCCCTCACACACCCTCATTCCCCCACACACTCACACACACCCTCATACCCCCACACACACTCATACCCTCAAACACCCTCATACCCTCACACACACACCCTCATACCTTCACCCCACACACCTTCATACCCTCAAACACACACAAACCCTCATACCCTCTCACACACCATCATACCCTCTCATACACCCTCATACCCTCTCTCTCACACACACCATCATACCCTCACGCACACACACCATCATACACTCACACACACACACAACCTCATGCACACACACAGCCTCATACCTTCACACACACACACACACACACCCTCACACACACACCCACACACACCCACCTTCATACCCTCTTACACACACCCTCATATCCTCACACACCCTCATACATTCACCCCCACACACCCTCATACCCACACACACACCCTCATAGCCCCTCATACCCTCACACACTCACTCATCCGCTAACCCTCACACATTGACACGCCCTCATACCCTCAGACACACCCTCATACCCTCATACACACCCTCATACCCTCACACACATACATCCTCATACCCTCAAACACACCCTCATACCCTCACACACACCCTCATACCCTCACACACACCTTCATACCCTCACACACATATACCCTCATATCTTCACACACATATACCCTCATTCCCTCACACACATATACCCTCATACCCTCACACACACACACCCTCATACCCTCACACACAGACACACACACACACACCCTCATACCCTCACACACACACACACACCCTCATACCCTCACACACACATACACACACACCCTCATACCCTCACACACACACAGCCTCAGACCCTCACACACACACATCCTCATACCCTCACACACACACACACTCAAACCCACACCCACACACACCCTCAAAACCTCAGACACTCACACAACTCCACACCCTCACACACCCTCATAGACTCACACACCCACGTACCCTCACACACCCTCATACCCTCAGATTACTCCGTCATTCCCACACACACACCCTTATACCCTCTCACACACACACACACCCTCACACCCTTATACCCTCATACCCTCACACACCCACACACACATGCTCATACCCTCACACACACACACACACACCCCATTCCTTCACACACACACACCCTCATACCCTCACACACACACCCTCAAACTCTCACACACACACACACCCTCATACCCTCATACACACACACACCCTCATACCCTCACACACACACACCCTCATACCCTCACACACACATCCTCATACCCTCACACACACACACACACACCCTCATACCCTCACACACACACCCTCAAAACCTCACACACACACACCCTGAAACGCTCACACATTCACACACGCTCATACCTTCACACACACATCCTCGTACCCACACACGCCCTCAATCCCACACACACCCTCATACGCTCACACACACCCTCCTTCATACCCTCTAACACACACCCTCAGATCCTCACACACCCTCATACCTTCACCTGCACACACCCTCAGACCCACACACACACACCCTCATAGCCCCTCATACCCTCGCACACTCACACACCCTCATACCCTCACACACATCCTCATACCCTCACGCACATACACCCTTATACCCTCAAACACACCCTCATACCTTTGCACACACCCTCATACCCTCACACACACCCTCATTCCCTCACACTCACCCTCATACCCTCATACCATCACACACACATACCCTCATACACATATACTCTCATACCCTCACACACATATACCCTCATACCCTCACACACTCACACACTCCCTCATACCCTCACACACTCACACCGTCCCTCATACCCTCACTCACTCACACAGTCCATCATAACCCCACAAACTCCCTCATACCCTCACACACTCACACACTCCCTCATACCCCCACACTCACACCCTCATACCCTCACACACCCTCATACCCACACACACCCTCATACCCTCTCACACACACCCACCTTCATACCCTCACGCACACACACCATCATACCCTCATGCACAAACACAACCTCATGCACACACAGTGCCTCATACCTTCACACAATCACACACACACACACTCACCTTCATACCTTCTCACACACACCCTCATATCCTCACACACCCTCATACCTTCACCCCCACACACCCTCATACCCTCACACACATACACCCGCATTCCCTCACACACAAACACCATCATTCCCTCACACACATATACACTCATACCCTCACATACATATACCCTCATACCCTCACACACACCCTCATAGCCTCACATACATCTTCATACCCTCATACACATATACCCTCATACCTTCACACACATATACCCTCATTCCCTCACACACATATACCCTCATACCCTCACACACTTACACACTCCCTCATACCCCCACACACTCACACCCTCACACACCCTCATACGCTCACACACCCTCATACTCTCAAACACCCTCATACCCTCACACATACACCCTCATACCCTCACACACCCTCATACCCTCACACACAACCTCATACCTTCACCCCCACACACCCTCAGACCCACACACACAGACACACACACACACACCCTCATTCCCTCACAAACACACACCCTCATACCCTCACATAGACACCCTCACACACACCCACTCACCCACCCACTCACCCACCCACTCACCCACTCACACACAAACACACCCACACACACACCCACACACTCACACACACACTCTCTCATACCTTCACCCCCACACACCCTCATACGGTCACACACCCTCATACTCTCAAACACCCTCATACCCTCACACATACACCCTCATACCCTCACACACCCTCATACCCTCACACACACCCTCAGACCCACACACACACACACACACACACCCTCATTCCCTCACAAACACACACCCTCACACACCCACCTTCATACCCTCACGCACACACACCATCATACCCTCATGCACAAACACAACCTCATGCACACACAGTGCCTCATACCTTCACACAATCACACACACACACACTCACCTTCATACCCTCTCACACACACCCTCATATCCTCACACACCCTCATACCTTCACCCCCACACACCCTCATACCCTCACACACATATGCCCGCATTCCCTCACACACAAACACCGTCATTCCCTCACACACATATACACTCATACCCTCACATACATATACCCTCATACCCTCACACACCCCCTCATACCCTCACACACATCTTCATACCCTCATACACATATACCCTCATACCTTCACACACATATACCCTCATTCCCTCACACACATATACCCTCATACCCTCACACACTTACACACTCACACCCTCACACACCCTCATACGCTCACACACCCTCATACTCTCAAACACCCTCATACCCTCACACATACATCCTCATACCCTCACACACCCTCATACCCACACACACACCCTCATACCTTCACCCCACACACCCTCAACCCCACACACACACACAGACACCTCATTCCCTCATCAAAACACACACCTCTCATACCCTCACATAGACACCCTCACACACAAACACTCACACCAAACCACTCACCCACTCACCCACCCCCACCCACTCACACACACACAACACCACCCACCCACACACACACACACACCCCCACACACTCACACGACACACACTCTCATATACCCTCACACACATGTACCCTCATACCCTCACACACACATACCCTCACACACTCACACACACCCTCATACCCTCACACACTCACACACACCCTCATACCCACACACATTTACACATACCCTCATACCCCCACACACCCTCATACCCTCACACACCCTCATACCCTCACACACCCTCATACCCTAACACACACACCCTTATAACTTCACCACACACACCCTCATGCCCACACAAACACACACACACCCTCATACCCACACACACACCCTCATACACTGACATGCCCTCATACCCTCACACACATATACCCTCATACCCTCACACACACACCCTCATTCCCTCACACACATATACCCTCATTCCCTCACATACATATACCCTAATACCCTCACACACATATACCCTCATACCCTCACACACTTATACCCTCATTCTCTCACACACATATACCATCATTCCCTCACACACATATACCGTCATTCCCTTACACACACCCTCATTCCCCCACACACTCACACACACCCTCATACCCCCACACACACTTGTACCCTCACACATCCTCATACCCTCACACATACACCCTCATACCTTCACCCCCACACACCCTCATACCGACACACACACACACGCTCATACCCTCACACACGTACACCTGCATTCCCTCACACACAAACACCGTCAATCCCTCACACACATATACCCTCATACCTTCACACACATATACCCTCATACCTCACACACTCACACACTCCCTCATACCCTCACACACTCACACAGTCCCTCATACCCTCACACACTCACACAGTCCCTCATACCCCCACAAACTCCCTCATACCCTCACACACTCTCATACCCACACACACCCTCATACCCACAAACACACACCCTCATACCCTCACACACATATACCCTCATACTTTCACACACATATACCCTCATTCCCTCACACACATATACCCGCATACCCTCACACACATATAACCTCATACCATCACACATTTACACACTTCCTCATACCCCCACACACTCACACCCCCACACACCCTCATACCCACACACACACACATACACCCTCATATCCTCAAACACACAGCCTCATACCTTCACCCCCACACACCCTCAGACACACACACACACACACCCTCATTCCCTCACACACACACACACCCACACACACACCCACACACACACACACAGACTCACACACACACACACTGTCATTCCCTCACAAACCACCCTCATACCTTCACCCCCGCACACCCTCATACACTCACACAATCACACAGACTCACACACCCTCATACACTCAAACACTCTCACACACCCTCTCACACACTCACACGCTCAAACACCCACATACCCACACACCCACTCACACACTCACACACACAGTCACACACACACACACACACACACATGCCCTCTCACACACTCACGCACCCTCACACCCACACATACCCTCAAAACCTCACACACTCACACACCTCCACACCCTCATAGACTCACACACCCTCGTACCCTCACACACCTTCATACCCTCAGACACACATACACCCTCACACCCTCATACACTCAGACATCCTCATACACACACACTTACACCGTCGTTCCCACACACACACCCTTATACCCTCTCTCACACACACACACATGCACAGTCATCCCCTCACACACTTACATCCTCATACCCTCACACACCCTCATACCATCACACACACCCTCACACACACACCCTCATACACACACCCTCACAAGCACACTCATAGCCCCTCATAACCACACACACACCATTGGACCCTCTCACACACACACACACCCTCACACCCTTATACCCTCAAACCCTCACACACCCACACACACACGCTCATACCCTCACACACACACACACATCCCATACCCTCACACACACACACCCTCATACCCTCACACACACACACCCTCATACCCTCACACACACACACACACACCCCATTCCCTCACACACACACACCCACACACACACCCACACACACACACACAGACTCACACACACACGCTGTCATTCCCTCACAAACCACCCTCATACCTTCACCCCCGCACACCCTCATACACTCACACAATCACACACACTCACACACCCTCATACACTCAAACACTCTCACACACCCTCTCACACACTCACACGCTCAAACACCCACATACCCACACACCCACTCACACACTCACACACACAGTCACACACACACACACACACATGCCCTCTCACACACTCACGCACCCTCACACCCCCACACACCCACACATACCCTCAAAACCTCACACACTCACACACCTCCACACCCTCATAGACTCACACACCCTCGTACCCTCACACACCTTCATACCCTCAGACACACATACACCCTCACACCCTCGTACACTCAGACATCCTCATACACACACACTTACACCTTCGTTCCCACACACACACCCTTATACCCTCTCTCACACACACACACATGCACAGTCATCCCCTCACACACTTACATCCTCATACCCTCACACACCCTCATACCATCACACACACCCTCACACACACACCCTCATACACACACCCTCACAAGCACACTCATAGCCCCTCATAACCATACACACACCATTGGACCCTCTCACACACACACACCCTCACACCCTTATACCCTCAAACCCTCACACACCCACACACACACGCTCATACCCTCACACACACACACACACACATCCCATACCCTCACACACACACACCCTCATACCCTCACACACACACACCCTCATACCCTCACACACACACACACACACACACACACACACACACCCCATTCCCTCACACACACACACCCACACACACACCCACACACATACACACAGACTCACACACACACGCTGTCATTCCCTCACAAACCACCCTCATACCTTCACCCCCGCACACCCTCATACACTCACACAATCACACACACTCACACACCCTCATACACTCAAACACTCTCACACACTCTCTCACACACTCACACGCTCAAACACCCACATACCCACACACCCACTCACACACTCACACACTCACACACACAGTCACACACACACACACACACACACATGCCCTCTCACACACTCACGCACCCTCACACCCACACATACCCTCAAAACCTCACACACTCACACACCTCCACACCCTCATAGACTCACACACCCTCGTACCCTCACACACCTTCATACCCTCAGACACACATACACCCTCACACCCTCAGACACTCAGACATCCTCATACACACACACTTACACCGTCGTTCCCACACACACACCCTTATACCCTCTCACACACACACACACATGCACAGTCATCCCCTCACACACTTACATCCTCATACCCTCACACACCCTCATACCATCACACACATCCTCACACACACACCCTCATACACACACCCTCACAAGCACACTCATAGCCCCTCATAACCACACACACACCATTGGACCCTCTCACACACACACACACCCTCACACCCTTATACCCTCAAACCCTCACACACCCACACACACACGCTCATACCCTCACACACACACACACACACACACACACATCCCATACCCTCACACACACACACCCTCATATCCTCACACACACACACATCCTATACCCTCACACACACACACCCTCATACCCTCACACACACACACACACACACACCCTCATACCCTCACACACACACACACCCAATACCCTCACACACACACACCCTCATACCCTCACACACACACCCCATACCCTCACACACACAGAAGCTCATACCCTCACACACACACACCCTCATACCCTCACACACACACACAGCCTTATGCCCTCACACACACACATCCTCATACCCTCATACACACACACACACCCTCATACCCTCACACACACACACCCTCATACCCTCACACACACACACACCCTCATACCCTCGCACACACTCACACACACCCTCATACCCCCACACACCCTCATACCCTCACACACCCTCATACCCTCACACACACACCCTCATAACTTCACCCCACACACCCTCATGCCCACACACACACCCTCATACCCACACACACACCCTCATACCCACACACACCCTCATACCCACACAAACACCCTCATACCCACACACACACACAGACACACACACCCTCATACCCACACACACACAGACACACACCCTCATACCCACACAAACACCCTCATACCCACACACACACACACACACACACACACACACACACCCTCATACCCACACACACACACACCATCATACCCACACACACACCCTCATACACTGACATGCCTCCATGCACTCAAACACACACACCCTCATAGCCCCACACACACTCACACCCTCACACACCCTCATTCGCTCACACACCCTCATACTCTCAAACACCCTCATACCCTCACACATATACCCTCATACCCTCACACACACACCCTCATACCTTCACCCCCACACACCCTCATACCCACACACACACACACACACCCTCATACCTTCACCCCCACACACCCTCATACCCACACACACACACACACACACCCTCATTCGCTCACACACACACACCCTCATACCCTCACACACACACACACACCCTCATACCCTCACACACATATACCCTCATACCCTCACACACCCTCATACCCTCACACACACACCCTCATACCCTCACACACACACACACCCTCATACCCTCACACACGCTCACACAGTCCCTCATACCCCCACAAACTCCCTCATACCCTCACACACTCACGCACTGCCTCATACCCCCACACTCACACCCGCATTCCCTCACACACCCTCATACCCACACACACCCTCATACCCATAAACCCACACCCTCATACCCACACACACCCTCATTCCCACAAACCAACACCCTCATACCCTCACACACACACCCTCATACCTTCACCCCCACACATGCTCATACCCACTCACTCACCCTCATACCCACACACTCACACACCCTCATAACCTCACACACACCCTCATACCCTCACACACATATATCCTCATTCCCTCACACACATATACCCTCATTCGCTCACACACATATACCCTCATTCCCTCACACACATAAACCCTCATACTCTCACACACACCCTTATCCCTCACACACACCCTTATCCCTCACACACACCCTCATTGTCTCACACACATATACACTCATTGCCTCACACACACATACCCTCATACCCTCACACACTCACACACTCCCTCATACCCACACACACTCACACACACCCTCATACCCACACACACTCACACACACACCCTCATACCCACACACACACCCTCATACCCACACACACACACACCCTCATACCCACACACACACACACACACACACCCTCATACCCACACACACACCCTCATACCCACACACACACACACACCCTCATACCCACACACACCCTCATACCCACACACACACACACACACACACCCTCATACCCACACACACACCCTCATACCCACACACACACACACACACACCATCATACCCACACACACACCCTCATATACTGACATGCCTCCATGCCCTCAAACACACACACACCCTCATACCCCCACACACACTCACACCCTCACACACCCTCATTCGCTCACACACCCTCATACGCTCAAACACCCTCATACCCTCACACATATACCCTCATAGCCTCACACACACACCCTCATACCTTCACCCCCACACACCCTCATACCCACACACACACACACCCTCATTCGCTCACACACACACACCCTCATACCCTCACACACACACACCCTCATACCCTCACACACATATACCCTCATACCCTCACACACCCTCATACCCTCACACACACACCCTCATACCCTCACACACATATACCCTCATACCCTCACACACACACACCCTCATACCCTCACACACACACCCTCATACCCTCACACACACCCTCATACCCTCACACACATATACCCTCATACCCTCACACACACCCTCATACCCTCACACACACACCCTCATAGCCCCTCATTCCCACACACACACCCTCATACACACACTCACACACCCTCACACACCCTCATACCCACACACATACCCTCATACCCACACACACACCCTCATACACACACTCACACACCCTCATACCCACACACACACTCTCATACCCACACACACACCTCATACCGACACACACACACCCTCATAGCCCCTCATTCCCACACACACACCCTCATACACTCACACACCCTCATACACTCACACACACACCCTTATACCCACACACACACCCTCCTACCCACACACACACCCTCATAGCCCCTCTTTCCCACATACACACCCACTCACACACTCATTCACACACTCACACACCCATTCACACACTCACACACCCACTCACCCACTCACCCACTCACACACCCACACACCCACTCACACACTCACTCACCCACTCACCTACTCACACACCCATTCACACACTCACACACCCACTCACACACTCACACACTCACACACCCACTCACCCACTCACCCACTCACCCACTCACACACCCACACACCCACTCACACACTCACTCACCCACTCACCTACTCACACACCCATTCACACACTCACACACCCACTCACACACTCACACACCCACACACCCACTCACACACTCACTCACCCACTCACACACCCACCCACTCACACTCACACACCCATTCACACACTCACACACCCACACACCCACTCACACACTCACACACTCACTCACACACTCACACACCCACTCACACACCCACCCACTCGCACTCACACACCCATTCACACACTCACACACCCACACACCCACTCACACACCCACTCACACACTCACACACTCACACACTCACACACCCACTCACACAGCCACCCACTCACACCCACACACCCACTCACACACTCACTCACCCACTCAGCCACTCACCCACTCACCCACTCACACACCCACTCACACTTCCATTCACACACTCACACACCCACACACCCACTCACACACTCACTCACCCACTCACTCACCCACTCACACACCCAATCACTGACCCACCCACTCACCCATCCACCCACTCACCCACACACCCACCCACTCACCCACCCACACACACACCCACACACTCACACACACACCCTCATACGTTCACCCCCACACACCATCATACACTCACATGCTCACACACCCTCATACACTCAAACACTCTCACACACTCACACGCTCACACACCCACATACCCACACACCTACACACACACTCACACACTCACACACACAGTCACACAATCACACACTCACATACCCTCATAACTTCACACACCGTCATAACTTCACACACGCACACACACACACACACACACACACATGCCCTCTCACGCACTCACGCACCCTCACACCCCCACACACCCACACACACCCTCAAAACCTCACACACTCACACACCTCCACACCCTCACACACCCTCATAGACTCACACACCCTCGTACCCTCACACACCCTCATACCCTCAGACACACACACACCCTCACACCCTCATACACTCAGACATCCTCATACACACACACTTACACCGTCATTCCCACATACATACCCTTATACCCTCTCCCACACACACACACACAGAGTCATTCCCTCACACACTTACACCCTCATACCCTCACACACCCTCATACCCTCACACACACACCCTCACACACACACCCTCATACACACACCCTCATACCCTCATAAGCACACTCATAGCCCCTCATAACCACACACACCATTGTACCCTCTCACACACACACACACCCTCACACCCTTATACCCTCAAACCCTCACACACACACAAACACACACGCTCATACCCTCACACACACACACACACACACACCATTGTACCCTCTCACACACACACACTCACACCCTTATACCCTCATACTCTCACACACACACCCTCATACCTTCACCCCCACACATGCTCATACCCACTCACTCACCCTCATACCCACACACTCACACACCCTCATAACCTCACACACACCCTCATACCCTCACACACATATATCCTCATTCCCTCACACACATATACCCTCATTCCCTCACACACATAAAACCTCATACCCTCACACACACCCTTATCCCTCACACACACCCTTATCCCTCACACACACCCTCATTGTCTCACACACATATACACTCATTCCCTCACACACACATACCCTCATACCCTCACACACTCACACACACCCTCATACCCACACACACTCACACACACCCTCATACCCACACACACTCAAACACACCCTCATACCCACACACACCCTCATACCCACACACACACACACCCTCATACCCACACACACACCCTCATACCCACACACACACACACACACACCCTCATACCCACACACACACACCCTCATACCCACACACACACCCTCATACCCACACACACACACACACACCCTCATACCCACACACACACACACACACACCATCATACCCACACACACACCCTCATACACTGACATGCCTCCATGCCCTCAAACACACACACACCCTCATACCCCCACACACACTCACACCCTCACACACCCTCATTCGCTCACACACCCTCATACGCTCAAACACCCTCATACCCTCAAACATATACCCTCATACCCTCACACACACACCCTCATACCTTCACCCCCACACACCCTCATACCCACACACACACACACACACCCTCATTCGCTCACACACACACACCCTCATACCCTCACACACACACACCCTCATACCCTCACACACATATACCCTCATACCCTCACACACCCTCATACCCTCACACACATATACCCTCATACCCTCACACACACACACCCTCATACCCTCACACACACACCCTCATACCCTCACACACATATACCCTCATACCCACACACACACCCTCATACCCTCACACACACACCCTCATACCCTCACACACACACCCTCATACCCTCACACACATATACCCTCATACCCTCACACACACCCTCATACCCTCACACACACACCCTCATAGCCCCTCACTCCCACACACACACCCTCATACACACACTCACACACCCTCACACACCCTCATACCCACACACATACCCTCATACCCACACACACACCCTCATACACACACTCACACACCCTCATACCCACACACACACTCTCATACCCTCACACACCCTCATACCCTCACACACACAACCTCATACCTTCACCCCCACACACCCTCATACCCTCAAACACACACATACCCTCATACCCTCTCACTCACCATCATACCCTCTCACACACCCTCATACCCTCTCTCACACTCACACCATCATACCCTCACGCACACACACCATCATACCCTCACGCACACACACAACCTCATGCACACACACTGCCTCATACCTTCACACACACACCCTCACACCCACACGCACACTTTCATAGCCCCTCATACCCTCACACACTCACTCATCCGCATACCCTCACACACTGACATGCCCTCATACCCTCAGACACACCCTCATACCATCACACACACCCTCATACCCTCACACACATACACCCTCATACCCTCAAACACACCCTCATACCTTCACACACATATACCCTCATTCCCTCACACACATATACCCTCATACCTTCACCCCCACACACCCTCATACCCACACACCCACCCACACACTCACACGCACACCCTCATACCTTCACCCTCACACACCCTCATACCCTCATACCCTCACACATTTACACACTCACTCATACCCCCACACACTCACACCCTCACCCACCGTCATACGCTCACACACCCTCATACCCTCACACATATACCCTCATACCCTCACACACACACCCTCGTACCTTCACCCCTACACACCCTCATTCCCTCACACACACACACCCTCACACACACACACCTTCATACCCTCTCACACACACCCTCATATCCTCACACACCCTCATACCTTCACCCCCACACACCCTCATTGCCCCTCATACCTCACACACTCACACATCCGCATACCCTCACACACTGACATGCCCTCATACCCTCACACACACCCTCATACCCTCACACACATACACCCTCATACCCTCACCACACCCTCATACCCTCACACACATATACCCTCATTCTCTCACACACACCCTCATACCCTCACACACATATACCCTCATACCCTCACACACACACTCCCTCATATCCTCACACATACACACTCCCTCATACCCTCACACACTCACACACTCCCTCATACCCCCACACACTCACACCCTCATACCCTCACCCACCCTCATACCCTCACACACCAACCCTCATACCCTCGCACACACACCCTCATACCTTCAAACCATACACCCTCATACCCACACACTCACACACCCTCATACCCACACACCCACACACCCTCATCCCTCATACACACACCCTCATTCCCTCACACACATATACCCTCATTCCCTCACACACATATACCCTCACACCCTCACACACATATACCCTCATTCCCTCACACACATATACCCTCACACCCTCACACACACACACACCCTCATACCCTGACACATACCCTCATACCCCCACACACCCCCACACACCCTCATGCCCTCACACACCCTCATACCCTCACACATTCTCATACCCTCACACACACACCCTCATACCTTCGCCCTCACACACCCTCATACCCACACACACACACGCCCTCATACCCACACACCCACACACACCCTCACACACACCCTCACACACACCCTTACACACACCCTCACACACACCCTCACACACACCCTCACACACACCATCATACCCTCACACCCACATACACACACCCTCATATCCACCCACACACACCCTCATACCCACACACATACACCCTCATACCCTCACACACCCTCATACCCTCACACACATATACCCTCATACCCTCACACACACCCTCATTCCCTGACACACATATACCCTCATTCCCTTACGCACACCCTCATTCCCCCACACACTCACACACACCCTCATACCCGCACACACCCTCATACCCTCACACACCCTCATAACCTCACACACACACCCTCATACCCCCACACACTCTCATACCCTCACACACCCTCATACCCTCACACACCCTCATACCCTCACACACACAACCTCATACCTTCACCCCCACACACCCTCATACCCTCAAACACACATACACCCTCATACCCTCTCACTCACCATCATACCCTCTCACACACCCTCATACCCTCTCTCACACTCACACCATCATACCCTCACGCACACACACCATCATATCCTCATGCACACACACCATCATACCCTCACGCACACACACAACCTCATGCACACACACTGCCTCATACCTTCACACACACACCCTCACACCCACACGCACACTTTCATAGCCCCTCATACCCTCACACACTCACTCATCCGCATATCCTCACACACTGACATGCCCTCATACCCTCAGACACACCCTCATACCCTCACACACACCCTCATACCCTCACACACATACACCCTCATACCCTCAAACACACCCTCATAGCCTCACACACATATACCCTCATTCCCTCACACATATATACCCTCATTCACTCACACACATATACCCTCATACCTTCACACACATATACCCTCATTCCCTCACACACATATACCCTCATTCCCTCACACACATATACCCTCATACCTTCACCCCCACACACCCTCATACCCACACACCCACCCACACACTCACACACACACTCTCATACCTTCACCCTCACACACCCTCATACCCTCATACCCTCACACAGTTACACACTCCCTCATACCTCCACACACTCACACCCTCACCCACCCTCATACGCTCACACACCCTCATACCCTCACACATATACCCTCATACCCTCACACACACACACCCTCATATCTTCACCTCCACACACCCTCATACCCACACACACACACACACACCCTCATTCCCTCACACACACACCCTCACACACACACCCTCACACACACACACACCTTCATACCCTCTCACACACACCCTCATATCCTCACACACCCTCATACCTTCACCCCCACACACCCTCATTGCCCCTCATACCTCACACACTCACACATCCGCATGCCCTCACACACTGACATGCCCTCATACCCTCACACACACCCTCATACCCTCACACAAATACACCCTCATACCCTCACCACACCCTCATACCCTCACACACACACATACCCTCATTCCCTCACACGCACCCTCATACCCTCACACACATATACCCTCATACCCTCACACACACACTCCCTCATATCCTCACACATACACACTGCCTCATACCCTCAGACACTCACACACTCCCTCATACCCCCACACACTCACACCCTCATACCCTCACACACCCTCATACCCACACACTCACACACCCTCATACCCACACACCCACACCCTCATCCCTCACACACACACCCTCATTCCCTCACACACATATACCCTCATTCCCTCACACACATATACCCTCACACCCTCACACACATATACCCTCATTCCCTCACACACATATACCCTCACACCCTCACACACACACACCCTCATACCCTCACACACCCTCATACCCTCACACATCCTCATACCCTCACACACACCCTCATACCTTCACCCCCACACATCCTCATACCCACACACACACACCCTCATAACATCACACACACACCCTCATATCCTCACACACATGCTCATACCCTCACACACCCTCATACCCTCACACACCCTCATACCCCCACCCCATACACCCTCATACCCACACTCACCCTCATACCCACACACGCACTCTCATAGCACCTCACACCCACACAGACACATACCCTCATCCCCTCACACACTCACACACCCTCATACCCTCACACACTCACACGCCCTCATACTCTCACACCCACACACCCTTACACACACCCACACACACACACACACCCTCATACCCACCCACACACACCCTCATACCCACACACACAGCCTCATACCCTCACACTCTCAAACACCCTCACAGACCCTCATACCCTCACACACACAGACACCCTCACACACACCCTCACACCCTCACACCCTCACACACACACAACCTCATACCCTCATGCACACACACAACCTCATGCACACCCACTGCCTCATACCTTCACACACACACCCTCACACCCACACGCACACTTTCATAGCCCCTCATACCCTCACACACTCACTCATCCGCATACCCTCACACACTGACATGCCCTCATACCCTCAAACACACCCTCATATCCTCACACACATATACCCTCATTCCCTCACACACATATACCCTCATACCTTCACACACATATACCCTCATTCCCTCACACACATATACCCTCACACCCTCACACACACACACACCCTCATACCCTGACACATACCCTCATACCCCCACACATCCCCACACACCCTCATGCCCTCACACACCCTCATACCCTCACACATTCTCATACCCTCACACACACACCCTCATACCTTCGCCCCCACACACCCTCATACCCACACACACACACACGCCCTCATACCCACACACCCACACACCCACACACACCCTCACACACACCCTCACACACACCCTTACACACACCCTCACACACACCCTCACACACACCATCATACCCTCACACCCACATACACACACCCTCATATCCACCCACACACACCCTCATACCCACACACATACACCCTCATACCCTCACACACCCTCATACCCTCACACACATATACCCTCATACCCTCACACACAACCTCATTCCCTGACACACATATACCCTCATTCCCTTACGCACACCCTCATTCCCCCACACACTCACACACACCCTCATACCCGCACACACCCTCATACCCTCACACACCCTCATAACCTCACACACACACCCTCATACCCCCACACACTCTCATACCCTCACACACCCTCATACCCTCACACACCCTCATACCCTCACACACACAACCTCATACCTTCACCCCCACACACCCTCATACCCTCAAACACACATACACCCTCATACCCTCTCACTCACCATCATACCCTCTCACACACCCTCATACCCTCTCTCACACTCACACCATCATACCCTCACGCACACACACCATCATATCCTCATGCACACACACCATCATACCCTCACGCACACACACAACCTCATGCACACACACTGCCTCATACCTTCACACACACACCCTCACACCCACACGCACACTTTCATAGCCCCTCATACCCTCACACACTCACTCATCCGCATATCCTCACACACTGACATGCCCTCATACCCTCAGACACACCCTCATACCCTCACACACACCCTCATACCCTCACACACATACACCCTCATACCCTCAAACACACCCTCATAGCCTCACACACATATACCCTCATTCCCTCACACACATATACCCTCATTCACTCACACACATATACCCTCATACCTTCACACACATATACCCTCATTCCCTCACACACATATACCCTCATTCCCTCACACACATATACCCTCATACCTTCACCCCCACACACCCTCATACCCTCATACCCTCACACAGTTACACACTCCCTCATACCTCCACACACTCACACCCTCACCCACCCTCATACGCTCACACACCCTCATACCCTCACACATATACCCTCATACCCTCACACACACACACCCTCATATCTTCACCCCCACACACCCTCATACCCACACACACACACACACACACCCTCATTCCCTCACACACACACCCTCACACACACACCCTCACACACACACACACCTTCATACCCTCTCACACACACCCTCATATCCTCACACACCCTCATACCTTCACCCCCACACACCCTCATTGCCCCTCATACCTCACACACTCACACATCCGCATGCCCCTCACACACTGACATGCCCTCATACCCTCACACACACCCTCATACCCTCACACAAATACACCCTCATACCCTCACCACACCCTCATACCCTCACACACACACATACCCTCATTCCCTCACACGCACCCTCATACCCTCACACACATATACCCTCATACCCTCACACACACACTCCCTCATATCCTCACACATACACACTGCCTCATACCCTCAGACACTCACACACTCCCTCATACCCCCACACACTCACACCCTCATACCCTCACACACCCTCATACCCACACACTCACACACCCTCATACCCACACACCCACACCCTCATCCCTCACACACATATACCCTCATTCCCTCACACACATATACCCTCACACCCTCACACACATATACCCTCATTCCCTCACACACATATACCCTCACACCCTCACACACACACACCCTCATACCCTCACACACACCCTCATACCCCCACACACCCCCACACACCCTCATACCCTCACACACCCTCATACCCTCACACATCCTCATACCCTCACACACACACCCTCATATCTTCACCCCCACACACCCTCATACCCACACACACACACCCTCATACCCACACACACACACACCCTCATAACATCACACACACACCCTCATATCCTCACACACATGCTCATACCCTCACACACCCTCATACCCTCACACATCCTCATACCCTCACACACACCCTCATACCTTCACCCCCACACATCCTCATACCCACACACACACACCCTCATACCCACACACACACACCCTCATAACATCACACACACACCCTCATATCCTCACACACATGGTCATACCCTCACACACCCTCATACCCTCACACACCCTCATACCCCCACCCCATACACCCTCATACCCACACACACCCTCATACCCAGACACGCACTCTCATAGCACCTCACACCCACACAGACACATACCCTCATCCCCTCACACACTCACATACCCTCATCCCCTCACACACACACACACCCTCATACCCACCCACACACACCCTCATACCCACACACACAGCCTCATACCCTCACACTCTCAAACACCCTCACAGACCCTCATACCCTCACACACACAGACACGCTCACACACACCCTCACACCCTCACACCCTCACACACACACAACCTCATACCCTCACGCACACACACAACCTCATGCACACCCACTGCCTCATACCTTCACACACACACCCTCACACCCACACGCACACTTTCATAGCCCCTCATACCCTCACACACTCACTCATCCGCATACCCTCACACACTGACATGCCCTCATACCCTCAAACACACCCTCATATCCTCACACACATATACCCTCATTCCCTCACACACATATACCCTCATTCCCTCACACACATATACCCTCATTCCCTCACACACATATACCCTCATACCTTCACCCCCACACACCCTCATACCCACACACCCACCCACACACTCACACACACACCCTCATACCTTCACCCTCACACACCCTCATACCCTCATACCCTCACACAGTTACACACTCCCTCATACCCCCACACACTCACACCCTCACCCACCCTCATACACTCACACACCCTCATACCCTCACACATATACCCTCATACCCTCACACACACACACCCTCATACCTTCACCCCCACACACCCTCATACCCACACACACACACACACACACCCTCATTCCCTCACACACACACACCCCACACACACACACATCCTCACACACACACACTTTTATACCCTCTCACACATACCCTCATATCCTCACACACCCTCATACCTTCACCCCCACACACCCTCATTGCCCCTCATACCTCACACACTCACACACCCTCATACCCTCACACAAATACACCCTCATACCCTCACCACACCCTCATACCCTCACACACACATACCCTCATTCCCTCACACACACCCTCATACCCTCACACACATATACCCTCATACCCTCACACACACACTCCCTCATATCCTCACACTTACACACTGCCTCATACCCTCAGACACTCACACACTCCCTCATACCCCCACACACTCACACCCTCATACCCTCGCACACCCTCATACCCACACACTCACACACCCTCATACCCACACACCCACACCCTCATCCCTCATACACACACCCTCATTCCCTCACACACATATACCCTCATTCCCTCACACACATATACCCTCACACCCTCACACACATATACCCTCATTCCCTCACACACATATACCCTCACACCCTCACACACACACACCCTCATACCCTCACACACACCCTCATACCCCCACACACCCCCACACACCCTCATACCCTCACACACCCTCATACCCTCACACACCCTCATACCCTCACACATCCTCATACCCTCACACACACACCCTCATACCTTCACCCCCACACACCCTCATACCCACACACACACCCTCATACCCACACACACACACCCTCATGACATCACACACACACCCTCATATCCTCACACACATGCTCATACCCTCACACACCCTCATACCCTCACACACCTTCATACCCCCACCCCATACACCCTCATACCCACACACACCCTCATACCCACACACGCACTCTCATAGCACCTCACACCCACACAGACACACACCCTCATCCCCTCACACACTCACATGCCCTCATACCCTCACACACTCACACGCCCTCATACTCTCACACCCACACACCCTTATACACACCCACACACCCACACACACCCTCACACACACCCTCACACACACCCTTACACACACCCTCACACACACCATCATACCCTCACACCCACACACACACCATCATACCCTCACACCCACACACACACCCTCATACCCACCCACACACACCCTCATACCCACACACACAGCCTCATACTCTCACACTCTCAAACACCCTCACAGACCCTCATACCCTCACACACACACACACCCTCACACCCTCACACACACACAACCTCATACCCTCACGCACACACTCAACCTCATGCACACCCACTGCCTCATACCTTCACACACACACCCTCACACCCACACGCACACTTTCATAGCCCCTCATACCCTCACACACTCACTCATCCGCATACCCTCAAACACTGACATGCCCTCATACCCTCAAACACACCCTCATATCCTCACACACATATACCCTCATTCCCTCACACACATATACCCTCATACCTTCACACACATATACCCTCATTCCCTCACACACATATACCCTCATTCCCTCACACACACACCCTCATACCTTCACCCTCACACACCCTCATACCCTCATACCCTCACACAGTTACACACTCCCTCATACCCCCACACACTCACACCCTCACCCACCCTCATACGCTCACACACCCTCATACCCTCACACATATACCCTCATACCCTCACACACACACACCCTCATACCTTCACCCCCACACACCCTCATACCCACACACACACACACACCCTCATTCCCTCACACACACACCCCCCACACACACACACCCTCACACACACACACTTTTATACCCTCTCACACACACCCTCATATCCTCACACACCCTCATACCTTCACCCCCACACACCCTCATTGCCCCCATACCTCACACACTCACACATCCGCATACCCTCAAATACTGACATGCCCTCATACCCTCACACACCCTCATACCCTCACACACATACACCCTCATACCCTCACCACACCCTCATACCCTCACACACATATACCCTCATACCCTCACACACACACTCCCTCATATCCTCACACATACACACTCTCTCATACCCTCACACACTCACACACTCCCTCATACCCCCACACACTCACACCCTCATACCCTCACACACCCTCATACCCTCACACACCCACCCTCATACCCTCGCACAAACACCCTCATACCTTCACCCCCATACACCCTCATACCCACACACTCACACACCCTCATACCCACACACCCACACACCCTCATATCCACATACCCACAAACCCTCATCCCTCACACACACACCCTCATTACCTCACACACATATACCCTCACACCCTCACACACATATACCCTCATTCCCTCACACACATATACCCTCACAGCCTCACACACACACACCCTCATACCCTCACACACACCCTCATACCCCCACACACCCCCACAAACCCTCATACCCTCACACACCCTCATACCCTCACACATCCTCATACCCTCACACACACACCCTCATACCTTCACCCCCACACACCCTCATGCCCACACACACACACCCTCATAACATCACACACACACCCTCATATCCTCACACACACACGCTCATACCCTCACACACCTTCATACCCTCACACACCCTCATACCCCCATCCCATACACCCTCATACCCACACACACCCTCATACCCACACACACATTCTCATAGCACCTCACACCCACACAGACACACACCCTCATCCCCTCACACACTCACACGCCCTCATACCCTCACACACTCACACGCCCTCATACTCTCACACCCACACACCCTTACACACACCCATACACCCACACACACCCTCACACAAACCCTCACACACACCCTCACACACACCCTTACACACACTCTCACACACACCATCATACCCTCACACACACACACACCCTCACACCCTCACACACACACACACACACCCTCACACACACACACACACACCCTCACACCCACACACACACCCTTATACCCACACACACACACACACCCTCATACCCACACACACACCCTCATACCCTCACACACACACACCCTCATACCCTCATACACACACACCCTCACACCCTCACACACATGCACACACCCTCACACACACACACACCCTCATACCCTCATACACACACACCCTCACACCCTCACACACACGCACGCACCCTCTCACACACACACCCACATACCCTCATACACGCACACCCTCACACCCTCACACACACGCACACACCCTCACACACACACACACCCTCATACCCACACACCCTCACACCCTCACACACACGCACACACCCTCACACACACACACCCACATACCCTCATACACACACACCCTTATACCCCCACACTCACACCCTCATACCCCCACACACCCTCATACCCTCACACATACCCTCATAACCTCACACACACCCTCATACCCTCACACATCCTCATTCCCTCACACACACACTGTTTGCTATCACTGGAAGGCAGCAGGAACTGGGCCTGGAGACAGTGCAGCTACACAGAGCAACACTGTTGGAGCATCATCAGATCCCATTGATCAATGACACATGTCTCTATTGCTTCTGACTTTATAAGTTATTCCTGAAAGTAATGGGGTTGAAAGGGTTTATTAACATTGATAGGGATTATGCAGACAGTAGAAACTATCAGTGACAATGAATTAAAGGTACATTTGACAGCTACATTCCTGGTGATGCATGGACACCTAACCAAGGTTTTCAAACAGTTTAGCAATTGAGGATATTTTCTGGACCAATCAGATCTCATTGAGCATTCCGACTCTGTCACTTCCTTTTTCCCAGCCAGCTGTTTGGGAATCCACATGTTCCATGACATTACCTCATCAGCCCTTCCCCCTTATCCCTTTTTCAATAACTTCAGTTTTAACATGTAAAACCCTCCAAAATCCACCTCGATTGAACTGCCAATCAAATCATTCAGCTGAAGACAGCTCCCGGGGGATGAATGAACAAAGGGTCCATTCTCACTTCACCACATTCCCGAATGCAGATGTGTCCTTAGAGGAGTTAATATCTCTCAAATGCTTAACCTCAGTGGTTGACTGTTATTTGCTCATTGTTGAATCTTATATTGGCAGTCTCTGTCTCTGTCTCTGCCTGGTACTTTTCATTAACTGCATGATTTAACCCGAAATATTGCTCTTCATGTTAAAACACAGTTATCCATAGGAAGATGCGCTTGGCTAAGATTATACTTCCATTCCCCTATCAGTGGAACTCTTAAAAGGCTAAAAGTTACATTATAATACAGAGATAAAAACAAAAAACTGCGGATGCTGGAAATCCAAAACAAAAACAGAATTACCTGGAAAAACTCAGCAGGTATTGCAGCATCAGCGGAGAAGAAAAGAGTTGACGTTTCGAGTCCTCATGACCCTTCAACAGAATTAGTTCTGTTGAAGGGTCACGAGGACTCGAAACGTCAACTCTTTTCTTCTCCGCCGGTGCTGCCAGACCTGCTGGGTTTTTCCAGGTAATTCTGTTTTTGTTTAAAAGTTACATTACCTCAGTATGAAGAGACTTTAAGACTGTCTAATTAACCCTTTCCTTACCTACAAATGGGCCCCAGGCTCCCAGCGGTGGATTGTACTCCATCAGAATGTTGTTGTGTCACCGATAACAATGTTCCTCTCTCCTCCTATCTCAGCTCCTCTGCTGCTGATACCCTCATTCATGCCTTTGTTACCTCCAGATCCAACTGGTCCGGCACATTCCTGGCTGGCGTCCCACATCCCACCTTCCATGGACTCCAGTTTATCCAAAGCGCGACATCCTGTGTCTTTACCCACACCGCACCATCTATCAGCCGTTGTGCTTGTTGACCTACCCTGGTTCCCAAACCCAGCAACACCGCAGTGAGAAAATTCTCAGCCTTGTCTTCAAATCCCCCCAGTGACCTCGCCCCTCTCCGTCTCTCAAACCTCCTCCGGCCCCACAATCCTTCCGGCTCTCTGCGCTCCCGCACTTCCGCACTCTCCAGCGTTCCTGATTTTAATGGACCCAACCATGGAGGCCATGCCTTGCGGCTGCCTTCGGTCCCGAAGCTCTGGAATTCCCTCCCTGAAACGCCCCACCTCACTTTCCTCTGCTAAGACACTCCCTAAAAACCACATCTTTGACTAAGCTTTTAGTCACCTGACCTAAGATGGCCTTGTGGGGCTCAGTGTCAGACCCTGTTTGATTAGCACGCCAGTGAGATGCTTTGAACATTTTGTACACGAAAGGAGATATACAAATGCAAGTCGGTGCTGTATTTTCACAGTGTTCCCTTGGGGAGCAGTGTAAATTAGCTGAAGGATTGGCAGGCTGAGTAACAGACTTACAGGTGAGAACTCACTGTGCACCAGGAGGTAATAAGCCCAAAGGAATCTTAAAATTGGAGCTGGGCAGTTCAGAGCCAGAATCGGTGAATTACCAGGAAAAGCCTTTTCACACGAAAAGACAGTGAAAATCTGGAACCCTCTTCCCCAAAAAGGTTGCTGATGCTGGGGCTCATTGGAGCATCACACGATCCTCATTATAGCTGACAGAGGTTCTAAATAGTGATATCTGTCTCCCCCCCACCCTCCCCAATCTCTTGGCATCCCATTACTCCAAACCTAATGGGTAACACTCTCAGCGGGAGTCAAAGGTCATGCATCCAAGTTCCACTCCAGTGATTTGTCCACCTAAACTAGGCTAACATGCCAGCGCAGCGCTGGGGGAGTGCTGCACTGTTGGAGGTGCCATCTTTTGGATGGGAAACTGAAGCCTCTCAGATGGACATCAGGAGCCCAAAGGTAGCTTTGGAAGAGGAGCAGGGGGAGTTGTTCCCAATGGCCCTTATTTGCCCCCACATTGGTGTTACCTCGTGGCTGTTTTGTGGGAGCTTGCTGTGTGCAAGGCTGAGGTAGATAGATTTTTATTGTCTAAGGATTTCAGGGATTATGGAACCAGAAGAGGTAAATGGTTTAAGATGCAGGTAAACTGTGATCTAACAGAGGAGCTGCTTCAAGGGGCTGAAAGGCCTCCTCTTGTTCCAGTGTTCAAACAATGCTAACTGGGGTAATCAAAGTGCTTTTAAACTCACATTTGAATCTGCCTCCTCTCATTCTGATCTCCCTTCCTCTGTCTAACAGGGCTAGACAGGGTTGACGCTCTAACAGAACTAGACAGGGTAGATGCAGGAAGGATGTTGCCGATGGTGGGGGAGTCCAGAACCAGGGGTCACAGTCTGAGGATACGGGGTAGACCATTTAGGACTGAGATGAGGAGAAATTTCTTCACCCAGAGAGTGGTGAGTCTGTGGAATTCACTATCATAGAAAGTAGTTGAGGCCAAAACATTGTATATTTTCAAGAAGGAGTTAGATATAGCTCTTGGGGTGAAAGGGATCAAAGGACATGGGTAGAAAGCGGGAGTAAGCTATTGAGTTGGATGATCAGCCATGATCATAATGAATGGCGGAGCAGGCTTGAAGGGCCGAATGGCCTACTCCTGCTCCTAGTTTCTGTGTTTCTATGTCTTTCACCATTTTGTTCCTCCTCAGGGTTTTCGTTCCAAGCTACACCTCCCAGGTGCTGGTTCAGCTCTCAGACTGCAGCAACAGTAACAGGACGGTGAGGGGCTGCCCGGTGCTGCTGAGGGTCAGGGCAAAGGCCCCCCCACTCCACAACTCCACCCGGGTAGACTGCCGGGATCGGCGGGTCTGTGAGCTGCAAGAGAAGGCCCCGTTCTGGCAGCAATGGTACTACATCCTCGTGGAGAAGACCGTTCGCAGCGTTGACGTGAACTTCCGGGTCGGAGTTCACATCAGAGGTAAGAGGTCAAGGTCCTTGGCCCAATACTTTGAGTATTAAGTCCTGGTTACATGGAGGAGAGGGTGAGGACCCATCTTCAGTACTGGTTAGAAAGCACACAGCAACAATGAAATGTAGATTCACAAGTATCTGGTTCCAGTTTAAAGAGACATTAAACAGTGATATCTGTCTCCCATCCCTTCCAGTCTCTCAGAACGTCTTTGCTCCAAAATTCCCCAATGGTATCAGCTCATGGCTCCGTGGCTAGCACTGACACACAGTAGCAGCAGTGTGTGTACCACCTACAAGATGCACTGCAGGAACTTACCAAGGCTCCTGAGACAGCACCTTCCAAACCCACAACCACTACCACCTAGAAGGACAAGGGTAGTAGACACATGGGAACACCACCACTTGGAAGTTCCCCTCAAAGTAGAGCGGGGAGACTTCATTTTAAAAAGAGTGGGGAGAGCAGGGAAACTTCATTTTAAAAAGAGCAGGGAGAGCGGGGAGACTTCATTTTAAAAAGTGTGTGGAGAGCGGGGAGACTTCATTTTAAAAAGAGCGGGAAGAGCAGGGAGACTTCATTTTAAAAAGAGCGGGAAGAGCAGGGAGCCTTCATTTTAAAAAGAGCGGGAAGAGCAGGGAGACTTCATTTTAAAAAGAGCGGGAAGAGCAGGGAGACTTCATTTTAAAAAGAGTGGGAAGAGCAGGGAGACTTCATTTTAAAAAGAGCGGGAAGAGCAGGGAGACTTCATTTTAAAAAGAGCGGGAAGAGCAGGAAGACTTCATTTTAAAAAGAGTGTGGAGAGCGGGGAGACAAAAAGAGCAGGGAGAGCAGGGAGACTTCATTTTAAAAAGAGCAGGGAGAGCGGGGAGACTTCATTTTAAAAAGAGTGTGGAGAGCGCGGAGACTTCATTTTAAAAAGAACGGGGAGGCATCATCTTAATTCATTTTGTGGAAGGCACATCATTCAAATGCTTTTCAGGGTCATCTCCTTCTCAGTGTGGACTGTGTGACACAGAGGCAAAGGTGTCCCCTATGCTGTAAGAATGATTGAAAGGTGAAGGTGTAGTGTAGATGGATAGAAGTGTGAGCACATGAAGAAGGGTGATATGACCTGGAACTTCATGCACTCTGTCATCTGCCAGAGCTTCCATGCTATGAGCCTATACTGTAAGTTATTGTGCACTTTTGTCTGACAGCCACACTTGTGACGCTTTGACTGTACATCTAATAAGCTGAGAAAAGTGTAAGCACCTTGCCACTTTAAGTCTATGAGACATTGGCCCCCTCAGCCAAACTAGTGTCCTGGCGCTCTAAGCATCTCTAACCATGTAGCTGTCTGTGTAGTGGCCACAGGGATCTCGTTTTAACAGATGCAGCACTGTGCATCCCCTCACCCGACCACTGGCCGGGTTCACAAATGCTAATTCCAAATGGTCACACATGGTGGGCCATGGATCCGTTGAGCATGACCAGGAGCCGCCGGTCATACCTTCAGACAATGCTGATGAGAGAAATGGGACAGGGCGAATATCAAACTGAAACTTCAGTGTGCTCCATGTTAGAAACTACACATCACCCTGAGGGCTTTGTGATGTCAGAGATCCTTCACAGCGTCGCCCATGAGGTTACGATGTATGGGGTACAGTTGGGGGGAAGCATTGGCTTAGTGGCATTGTTGCTGGACTAGTAATCCAGAAATCCAGGGGGTTCTCTTGGTGGGGGGGGGGAGGCGGTGGGGGGGTGCCTGGGTTCAATTCTCAACAGGGCAGATGGTGGAATTTGAGCTCAATAAACATCTGATGATGATGATGATGAAACTATTGCCGATTGTTGTAAAAACCCATCTGGGTCACTAATGTCCTTTAGGGAAGGAAATCTGCTGTCCTTACCTGGTCTGGCCTACATGTGACTCCAGACCCACAGCAACGTGGGTGACTCTTAAATGCCCCTAGGGGAAGGGCAATAAATGTTTTCTTGCCTAGTCAGTGATGTGCACATCCCATGAATGAATTTTAAAAGAAGAGACATGTAAGTTGTTTGAGTGTCATCATCCTCAGGTGGTCCACATCCACAGTAAGGTGAGAAAAAATGCAGACCAACATCCCTGAGTGAGGGTACCGGGTGTCAATGGGATTGAAAAGGTGACAGGGAGAATTGACTCATATGTACATGGATTGAGGCCTGTCGAACCTCCTTGGCTTCCTTGGCCCAAACTTCATCCATGATTTGCACCGTCAACATTACTCAGAATGCATAGTTGCGTAGCTGGACATGGATCGCCTCAAGGAGGGTTGTCCAATTGAACGCTACCACATACGAGCCCAGTAATGATAATGGATCAGCTCCAGCATCATGTAGGCTCCGGTCACAGCTGGGATGCTGCAGAGATGCTTGATGCTTCTGCACCTTCAGGCATTTGCTGGCAACTCACCCTCCTCCAGACAGCGCCTCATCCCTTCGTCAACGTTCAGGGGATAGTACCAAGGGGAGCCTTTTGGGGAGCTCCAGACTCTCATTTTGAAGTACAGTGTTGAAATGATCGAAATCGCAATGCTTCACTTCATCATGTCATACAGTCTCGGAACGTTAACTCTATTCCTCTCTCTGCAGATGCTGTCACCTGCGGAGTTTTTCCAGCACTTTCTGTTTTTGTTTCAGATTTCCAGCTTCCGTGGTATTTTGCTTTAACACTTCACTCCATGTTGGCCCCTCGTGTAGGCCACTTGTCAAAGGGGATGCTCACTCCATCTCGTCATCCTCCCCCTGGGACCATGAGGCCCTCCCATGCACACCTGCCACACCTGGCTGTTCTATGGCCTCTTCCCCTGCAGCATTGCCTCCTCAAACTCATAGCACTCATCCCCTCCGAGGTCCTCCTCATCAAAGGAGACGTGCAGTCTCTCCATCTCATCATCTGGTCAGCCTTCCCCACTTTGCAGCACCAGATTGTGTAGCCCACAGCAAGCCACAATGATCCATGACACCATCTGGGAATGTACTGGAGTGCTCCGTCAGATCTGTCCAGGCATCGGAATCGCATCTTCTGCATTCCTATGGTGCGCTCCACCAATGTCCAGGTAGTGGCATGAGCCTTGGTGTGCCTTCTCTCTGCAGGAGTCTGAGGCCGCTGCATAGGCTTCTTCAACAATGTCCTTTGAGAGTGCCCTTTGTCCCTGAGAAGCCAGCCCTACATCCTATATGATCCCTCGATGATGTCCAGGATCTGCGATCTACTCAAGATATAAGTCATGCACACTTCCTGAGTGTGCGGCCCAAACCTGCAGGATTTGTTTATTATGGTCACACAACAGCTGCACAGTGAGCTTTCCTCTCTATGTATTACAGTGCCTGCTGCCAGGGAGCTTTACAACCACATGACTGCAGTCGATGGCATCCTGCACCCATGGAAACCTGGAAATCTCTGTGAAGGCCAGTGCTCTGGCCTCCTTGATCTCTGTCAAAGTTGATGTAATTGTGGGCCTTGGCAAAAAGGACATCTGTGACCTCATGTATACATTTGTGTGTGGGTGCCTGAGAGATCCCACAGAGATACCCAGTCCAGCCCTGAAAGGAGCCAGTGGCATAGAAGTTGAGTGCGGCTGTTACTTTCACAGCCACTGGCAAAGGATGTCCTCCCAGTCCCCGTGGCACCAATTCATGCAGAATGAGGCAAATGTGAGTCACCAGATCCGTGGACATGCAGAGGCATCGGCGACACTGGGTTCTCGGACATCTGCAGATAAGACAGGTGACGTCGGTACACCTGAGGTGTAGCGAGGCGCCCACGCATGACGTTTCTGTTTCTCTGAACCTCTGCGTCCAGAGGGGCCACCGTTGGGCCTCGCTCTTCAGGGATTCTCTCCTGCCTTTGGTGAGCCACCCTCCTCCTTTGCACCCGTCTCCTCCTTCTCTCGTTCCTGTCTGCAATAATGCAGGCTCTGTCTCCCCAGTGACCTCCTCCCTGCAGCATCAATGAGAAACACACAGGAGTCAGAACTCGTTTGCAATGCCACCCTTCTCTGACAGTGGCCCGTGAGTGACTGTGGTTTAACGTGTTGCCAAATGCTCGCCACATAAACGATCGACACTGCCAGACGTGTACCCAGGTGATTACCCCCTCCCCCCCACCAATGAGTTTCTGAGATGAGACTGTTTTGGCCAGGCACCTGGAGGTGCCCCCAGACACAGCACCGTGAGGCAACAGCGTCTAGAGTATACGAGAGCATCAATTTCCACACAGGCTGTGCAAGGTGCTGAGGCCGGCCTGAGACTTGTCTTCTTGGTCTTCCAGCGCCAATAACACAACACGCCTCGACAGCTTATCTCGGGATCAACTGCACTTAACTTCCCCATCGCTGTGGGGAAATGCTACGTTTTTCGATGGCTGTAGGCCTAGGGCTTGCTTGGGGAAGGGGGGGAGAAGTGGCCTCAGGCAAGGGAAGAGGCAGCAGGATGAGGGCTGTACTGGGGAAGGAGGGTATCCCAGGGTGTGTGTGGGGGGGGGGGACACATGTTGATCTGTGTAAGTGGCCTCAAGATGGTGAGGGCTGAGGAGGCAACCTCCAGAGGAGATGAGGCCAGATGGAGATGTGAGGGTGTGTGTGTGAGAGAGTGAGTGGTGATGTCCCTTGAGCTGGCAGTGAGTGAGATGCCAGCGAGTGTGTGATGGGCTTGTGAGTGGGTGAGTTTAGAGAGATGAGATGGTTTCCTTACTCTGGTGGCATGGATGAGATCATTCAACCTCTCTCTACACTGGATGGCTGACCTCTTCTGTGCAGTATTGGCACTGATCCCCACTGCCATCGCCTACCAAGCCGGAGTGGTGATGTTGCTGCCCCTCCTGTGTGGCCCGAGCAGGGGTGGATGACATCACCGCAGGGCCTCCATGATGCCCAGAAGCCTTCTTGCCTTTCGGGCCCATGTCTGCTTTGCAGCAGTGCTGGGCTGGGAGCACTGAGCGTGGCCGTACTTTAAATGTGGGGCCTGGCGTGATGAAGTGGGGAGGTGACAGTGTGGTGGGTGAATCGGAGCCCCCCCCCCCACCTTGGAAACTGCGTGTATCCCAGGAATGCATAATTAATGCAGCGGGTTTGGGACTATATGGCGTGAGGGGTCACCATTGGGACCTGCGGGTAGAGTGTCGTTCTTCCCACTGCTACTGCACTTAGTGCAAATCTGTCTCTTTGGATCTGCACTGCTTCTAGTCTTTCATCCTTTAGGAAGAATTTTGTTTGATCATTTTTGGGTCCGAAGCGGAAGGCTGTTGTCATTTGCCACCATTTTGCCTATTCACTTAATCTATCTTTTTTGTAACTCGATGCTTCTATCCACACTGCTGGCAATGTCAACTAGCTTTGTGCCATCCAACAAGTTTGGGTTCATGGCTTTCCATCCCATTGTCCAAGGTGTTAATAAATACAGTCAGCACAGATTTAAGATCGTTTGCAAAAACATCGGAAGGGAGAAGGGGAGAATTTTTTCTGGTCGGTGACTTGTTGCGATCTGGAATGTGCTGCCCGAATGTTTGGTGGAAGCAGACTCAGTGGTAACTGTCGAGAAAGGGAACGGGTTAATACTTGAAAAGGCGAGATTCGCGACTAATGGGATAACTCTTCCAAAGAGAAGGCGCACAGGCACATCGGGCCGCTCTGTGCTCTACGTTTCGAAAATACAAAGTGGATATCTCAGCCTTGACAACCACTCACTCCTCCCCACTTCACACAGGGAGAAATAGCACAAGCCAAGCAGAGACTGAGTCACAGTTAGTAGCTGTGGGCCAATTTGGTTTTAAAGATTGCCCACCAGGCTCTCCACTTGAAGCGTGGGATAATTGTGGAGTGGCTGCTCCAGGCGGAGACTTTTGACTAGACATCTGCCAGGGAGGCTGAGAGCAGCTGTTGACCTTAAATCTCTGATCTTCTTCTCACAGAGAGGTCACTCATCCCCTCAGAGAAAGAAGGATGGAACTTGCAGTGATGTAGGTCGCTTCACAACATTCAAAAACCTTTATACTCTTTGCAGCCAATTTGAAGACGAGTCCTTGTAATATAAGGGAAGGTAGCAGCTAATCTGTGCACAGCAAACCCTCAAAAGCAGCAGCCTGATAACGAGCAGCTAATCTGTTTTTAAAACCGGGATGAGAAATATTTTTCTCCCAGAGGGTCGTGGGTCTGTGGAATTCCCTTCCCCAGACAGCAGTAGAGGCTGGGTCATTGAATGGATTCAAGGCTGATTTGGACAGACTTCTGATCAATCAAAGAGGTCAAGGGTTATGGCTGGACTGACAGGAAAGCGGCGTTAAAACCACATTCAGATCAGCCATGACCTGATTGAATGGCGGAGCGGGCTCATGGGGCTGAATTGTTGTAAACTTTCATGGGATTGTGGACATCACTGGCAAGGCCAACATTTGTTGCCCATCCCTAACTGCCCTTGAACTTGTTTGGCCATTTCAGAGGGGCAGTTAAGAGTCAACCACATTTGCTGTGGATCTGGAGTCACGTGTAGGCTGGACCGGGTAAGGGTGGCAGATTTCCTTCCCTTAAAGAACGTCAGTGAACCAGATGGGTTTCTGCAACAATCAATGATAGTTTTGTGGTCACCATCACTGAGACTAGCTTTCACTTCCAGATTTATTAATTAAATTTAAATTCCACCAATTGCCATTGTGGAATTTGAACCCATTACCCCAAAGCAATAACCTGGCCTCTGGATCTCATTCGTCCAGTGACATGACCACAACACCACCATCTCCCTTTAATAGGCCACTCCTGCTCCAAAATCTTATGCTTCAGTGTTCTAGTGATGTTAACTCGGGGATAAATATTGGCTGTGTCACCGGGGAGAACTCTCCTGCTCTTCTTCAAAATAGCAGCCAATGGGATCTTTTATTTCCACCTCAGAGTGCAGGGCCTTGTTTAAAGTTTTCGCCTGAAAGATAGAGCCCCGCGACAATGCAGCACTCGCTCAGTGTGACTTCCTGACTCAGAGGCGAGAATGCCACCATCGGAGCCGCACTGACAAAGCTGCCAAGAAATTGTGCCCTTTGGAATAAGTTTTGCAATCGAGCCTTGAGGGGAGGGGCTGAGGGCATATTACGTTTTCAAATGGTTTGGGTACAGCTTTTGACTCGCGGTTCTCAAGTCCAAGCAGAGGGTTTAGCGAGGAGCTGGCTGCTTTGCAGATGTTTATAAAACTGCCATGTTTTATTTCCTCCCTTTGCTGTTCCTCTTTTTGTTTTATGCACTGCCTCTCAGGCTGCAGGAAGGTTTCTGAGGACAGGGTTCCTCAGCCACACAAAAGAAGCATAAAACTCAGTGTCTGCAGAGCACCTTTCATTACTTAAGGAAGTGCTAATGCGCCTTACAGCAGCCTAAGTGCTCTCTGAAGTGTGGACCCCTTGGTGTGGGGGGTCTTATGGTGGTTGCGGGGAGTGTCCCTATCTCTGGGCTAGGACCTCCCGGTCCGAGGGCCACTTCAGCAATTGATGGTCACGGAACGTGTATTCTTAATGTGGCCAAACACGTTGATGGTCAGTCTGTAAATCCTCCCGATGTACCCGGCGGCAGGCAGTAAGAGTGGGAGAGTTTCCTGCTCGGCTACACCCTGGAAAGCAATGGCAATGATCACAGCCGCACTTTGCCAGGCCTTAATCATAGGCCAATCCCATGGAAGCCTTTGGTTGTCAACACCCTCTTTGGGCATGGAACCTGAAGGAGGCGTCTGTGGTGTAATGTAAGGAAACATGGGAGCCAATTTGTGCAGAGTAAGTTCCCACAAACAGCAATCCAATAAAAGACGTAATTTTTTTTTAACTGGTGTTGGTAGAGGAATAAATGTTGGGAAAACGCCCCTACTTTTAAGTCACTGTTGCAACCTAGGCAAACACTGCTACAAATTCATCATCCCATAACTAACAATGGTCAATGGTGGGATAGTGCAGGGTTTATGTTGCTAATCCAGAGGCCTGGACTGATATTCTGAATGTGAGTATGGAGGGTAGTTAAAATCAACCACATTGCTGTGGGTCTAGAGTCACATGTAGGCCAGACCAGGTAAGGACAACAGATTTCCTCCCCTAAAGGACATTAGTGAACCAGATGGGTTTTTACGACAATCCAACAACTTTATGGCCACCAGACTTTTTTTTTCATAGAATCATAGAATAGTTGCAACACAGAAGGAGCCCATTCAGCCCACTGTGGCTGTGCTGGCCACTAGAAAGAGCAATACATTCAGTGCCAAACCCCCAACTTCTCCCTGTAGCCCCGCACATTTCTCCTTTCCAGATAATAATCTAATTCCCTTTGAATGCCTTGATTGACCCTGCCTCCACCACACTCTCAGACAGTGCAATCCAGATCCTAACCACTCAAGTGACCCTGTCTCCACCACACTCTCAGACAGTGCATTCCAGACCCTAACCACTCGATTGACCCTGTCTCCACCACACTCTCAGGTAGTGCATTCCAGATCCTAACCACTCGATTGATCCTGTCTCCATTACACTCTCAGGCGGTGCATTCCAGATCCTAACCATTCGATTGACCCTATCTCCACCACACTCTCAGACAGTGCATTCCAGATCCTAACCATTCAATTGACCCTGTCTCCCTCACACTCTCAGACAGTGCATTCCAGATCCTAACCACTCGATTGACCCTGTCTCCCTCACACTCTCAGACAGTGCATTCCAGACCCTAACCACTCGATTGACCCTGTCTCCACCACACTCTCAGACAGTGCATTCCAGACCCTGACCACTCAATTGACTCTGTCTGCATCACACTCTCAGGTAGTGCATTCCAGATCCTAACCATTCGATTGACCCTGTCTCCCCCACACTCTCAGGCAGTGCATTCCAGATCTTAACCACTCGATTGACCCTGTCTCCCCCACACTCTCAGGCAGTGCATTCCAGATCTTAACCACTCGACTGACCCTGTCTCTCCCACACTCTCAGACAGTGCATTCCAGATCTTAACCACTGGATTGACCCTGTCTCCCCCACACTCTCAGACAGTGCATTCCAGATCTTAACCACTTGATTGACCCTGTCTCCCCCACACTCTCAGGTAGTGCATTCCAGATCCTAACCATTCGATTGACCCTGTGTCCACCACACTCTCAGACAGTGCATTCCAGATCCTAACCACTCGATTGACCCTGTCTCCCACACACTCTCAGGCAGTGCATTCCAGATCCTAACCATTCGATTGACCCTGTCTCCACCACACTCTCAGACAGTGCATTCCAGATCCTAACCATTCGATTGACCCTGTCTCCACCACACTCTCAGACAGTGCATTCCAGATCCTAACCATTCGATTGACCCTGTCTCCACCACACTCTCAGACAGTGCATTCCAGACCCTAACCACTCGATTGACCCTGTCTCCACCACACTCTCAGGTAGTGCATTCCAGATCCTAACCACTCGATTGATCCTGTCTCCATTACACTCTCAGGCAGTGCATTCCAGATCCTAACCATTCGATTGACCCTGTCTCCACCACACTCTCAGACAGTGCATTCCAGATCCTAACCATTCGATTGACCCTGTCTCCACCACACTCTCAGGCAGTGCATTCCAGATCCTAACCACTCGATTGACCCTGTCTCCCTCACACTCTCAGACAGTGCATTCCAGATCCTAACCACTCGATTGACCCTGTCTCCCCCACACTCTCAGACAGTGCATTCCAGATCTTAACCACTTGATTGACCCTGTCTCCCCCACACTCTCAGGTAGTGCATTCCAGATCCTAACCATTCGATTGACCCTGTCTCCCCCACACTCTCAGGCAGTGCATTCCAGATCCTAATCATTCGATTGACCCTGTGTCCACCACACTCTCAGACAGTGCATTCCAGATCCTAACCACTCGATTGACCCTGTCTCCCACACACTCTCAGGCAGTGCATTCCAGATCCTAACCATTCGATTGACCCTGTCTCCACCACACTCTCAGACAGTGCATTCCAGATCCTAACCATTCGATTGACCCTGTCTCCACCACACTCTCAGACAGTGCATTCCAGACCCTAACCACTCGATTGACCCTGTCTCCACCACACTCTCAGGTAGTGCATTCCAGATCCTAACCACTCGATTGATCCTGTCTCCATTACACTCTCAGGCAGTGCATTCAGATCCTAACCATTCGATTGACCCTGTCTCCACCACAGTCTCAGACAGTGCATTCCAGATCCTAACCATTCGATTGACCCTGTCTCCAACACACTCTCAGACAGTGCATTCCAGATCCTAACCATTCGATTGACCCTGTCTCCACCACACTCTCAGGCAGTGCATTCCAGATCCTAACCACTCGATTGACCCTGTCTCCCTCACACTCTCAGACAGTGCATTCCAGATCCTAACCACTCGATTGACCCTGTCTCCCCCACACTCTCAGACAGTGCATTCCAGATCTTAACCACTTGATTGACCCTGTCTCCCCCACACTCTCAGGTAGTGCATTCCAGATCCTAACCATTCGATTGACCCTGTCTCCCCCACACTCTCAGGCAGTGCATTCCAGATCCTAATCATTCGATTGACCCTGTGTCCACCACACTCTCAGACAGTGCATTCCAGATCCTAACCACTCGATTGACCCTGTCTCCCACACACTCTCAGGCAGTGCATTCCAGATCCTAACCATTCGATTGACCCTGTCTCCACCACACTCTCAGACAGTGCATTCCAGATCCTAACCATTCAATTGACCCTGTCTCCACCACACTCTCAGACAGTGCATTCCAGACCCTAACCACTCGATTGACCCTGTCTCCACCACACTCTCAGGTAGTGCATTCCAGATCCTAACCACTCGATTGATCCTGTCTCCATTACACTCTCAGGCAGTGCATTCAGATCCTAACCATTCGATTGACCCTGTCTCCACCACACTCTCAGACAGTGCATTCCAGATCCTAACCATTCGATTGACCCTGTCTCCACCACACTCTCAGGTAGTGCATTCCAGATCCTAACCACTCGATTGACCCTGTCTCCCACATACTCTCAGGCAGTGCATTCCAGATCCTAACCATTCGATTAACCCTGTCTCCACCACACTCTCAGACAGTGCATTCCAGATCCTAACCATTCGATTGACCCTGTCTCCACCACACTCTCAGACAGTGCATACCAGACCCTAACCACTCGATTGACCCTGTCTCCACCACACTCTCAGGTAGTGCATTCCAGATCCTAACCACTTGATTGATCCTGTCTCCATTACACTCTCAGGCAGTGCATTCCAGATCCTAACCATTCGATTGACCCTGTCTCCACCACACTCTCAGACAGTGCATTCCAGATCCTAACCATTCGATTGACCCTGTCTCCACCACACTCTCAGGCAGTGCATTCCAGATCCTAACCACTCGATTGACCCTGTCTCCCTCACACTCTCAGACAGTGCATTCCAGATCCTAACCACTCGATTCACCCTGTCTCCCCCACACTCTCAGACAGTGCATTCCAGACCCTAACCACTCGATTGACCCTGTCTCCACCACACTCTCAGACAGTGCATTCCAGACCCTAACCACTCAATTGACTCTGTCTGCATCACACTCCCAGGTATTGCATTCCAGATCCTAACCATTCGATTGACCCTGTGTCCACCACACTCTCAGACAGTGCATTCCAGATCCTAACCACTCGATTGACCCTGTCTCCACCACACTCTCAGACAGTGCATTCCAGATCCTAACCACTCGATTGACCCTGTCGCCCCCACACTCTCAGGCAGTGCATTCCAGATCTTAACCACTCGCTGGGCGAAAAAGATTTTTCTCATATCACTTCTCCGCCTTTCATGACCTTAAACCTGTGCCTTCTCATTCTCAATCTTTCCACTGATCCTCCGTTTTTACTCTGCCCAGAACCCTCATGATTTTGAACACCTGTATAAAATCTCCTCTCAAACTCCTCTTCTCCAAGGAAAACAGTCCCGGCTTCTCCAATCTATCGTCATAACTGAAGTTCCTCATCCCTAGAACCATTCTTGTGAATCTTTCCTGCACCCTCTCCAATGCCTTCACATTTTCCCTGAAGTGTAGTGCCGAGAACTGGATACAATAGTCTGATTGAGGTTTAACTAATGTCTTTTACAAGTCCAACATAACCCCCTTGCTCCTTTACTTTAAGCAACTATTAATAAAGCCTAGGATACTGTATACTTTATTAACTGCTCTCTACCTGTCCTGCCACCTTCAATGCACATATCTGCATATACACCCAGATCCCTCTGCTCCTGCACCCCCTTTAGAATTGTACCCTTTATTTTATATTGTCTCCCTGCATTCTTCCTACTAAATAAATCAATTCGTAACAGAATTCAAATTCTCAAACTGATGTGGTAGGTTCTGAACTGATTTGCTCTGAGTTACTGAAATACTGTGACTACAAGAGCAGGTCAGAGGCTGGGAATCCTGCGACGAGTAACTCTCCTCCTGACTCCCCAAAGCCTGTCCACCATCTACAAGACACAAGTCACGAGTGTGATGGAATACTCTCCACTTTTCTGGATGAGTGCAGCTCCCACAACGCTCAAGAATCTTGACATCATCCAGGACAAAGCAGCCCGCTTGATTGGCACCCCATCCACAAACATTCACTCCCTCCACCACCGACGCACAGTAGCAACAGTGTGCGTACCATCTACAAGATGCACTGCAGGAATTCACCAAAGCTCCGTAGACAGCACATTCCAAACCCATGACCCCTACCATCCAGAGGGACAAGGGCAGCAGATAGATAGGAACACCACCACCTGGAAGTTCCCCTCGAAGTCACTCACCATCTTGACTTGAAAATATATCGCCGTTCCTTCACTGTCGCTGGGTCAAAATCCTGGAACACTCTTCTTAACAGCACTGTGGGTGTACCTACACCACATGGACTGCAGCGGTTCAAGAAGGCAGCTCACCACCACCTTCTCAAGGGCAATTAGGGATGGGCAGTAAATGCTGGCCCAGCCAGTGACACCTACATCCCATGAAGTAATAAAAAAAAATTACTGTCCCTGTAACATAATTACCACATTACAGTACCCTTTAACTACCACATTACAGTACCCTTTAACAACGACATTACAGCACCCTTTAACTACCACATTACAGTACCCTTTCTGTGAAAGTTTTTTTTTCTAAACTCCAGCATGTTGACTTGGGCACTGAAGTTAAATGTTCCTGGGCAGTACAGGCAGAGGAGTTGAATAAATACTTTGCATCAGTCTCCACAGCGTAAGCCACTAATAGCATTCCAAAAATACTAAATAATCAAGGGGCCAAAGCTGGGGGAGGAAATAAATACAATTACTATCACTAGAGAAAAAGTACTAGGGAAACTAATGGGACTAAAGGCCGATAAGTCCCCTGGACCTAATGGGTTACATCCTAGGATATTAAAGGAAGAAGCTACAGAGATAGTGGGTACACTGGTAGTAATCTTCCAAGAATCCTTAGATACTGGAAAAGTCCCAGAAGTAAACTGTCAATGTAACACCCTTATTCAAAAAGGGAGGGAGACAAAAAACAGGTAACTATAGGCCAGTTACCTTAACATCTGTCATTGGGAAAATGTTAGAGTCTATTATAAAGGATGTAATAGCAGAGCATTTAGAAATACATAATCTAATCAAGCAGAGTCAGCATGGCTTCATGAAGGGGAAATCATGCCTAACAAATTTATTAGAATTCTTTGAGGAGCTAACAAGCAGGATAGATAAAGGGGAACCAGTAGATGTAATGTATTTGGATTTCCAAAAGGCATTTGATAAGGTACCACACATAAGGCTACTTAATAAGATAAGAGCCCATGGTGTTGGGGTTAGTATATTAGCATGGATAGAGTGCATAACCTCACATTTTCCCACATTACATTCCATCTGCCAAGTTTTTGCCCACTCACTGCAGGAACTCACCAAGGCCCCTGAGATAGCACCTTCCAAACCCACAACCACTACCACCTAGAAGGACAAGGGCAGCAGATAGATGGGAACACCACCACCTGGAAGTTCCCCTCCAAGTCACTTACCATCCTGACTTGGAAATATATCACCGTTCCTTTACTGTCGGCGGCTAGTAGAGGACAGAGAGTTGGGACAGGGGGTTATTTTCTGGATGGTAACCTGTAACTAGTGGAGTGCCACAGGGATCAGTGCTGGGGCCTCAATTATTTACAATATATACTAATGACTTATATGAGGGAAGTGAATGTGCTATTGCCAAGTTTGCGGATGACACAAAAATAGGTGAGAAGGCAAGCGGTGAGGATGATACAAAGAGTCTAGAGAGGGATGTAGACAGGTTAAGTTTTTCTTATTCATGCACAGGATGTGGGCTTCGCAGGCTGGGCCAGCATTTATTGCCCATCCCTAGTTGCCCCTTGAGAAGGTGGTGGTGAGCTGCCCTCTTGAGCCGCTGCAGTCCATGTGGTGTAGGTACACCCACCGTGCTGTTAGGGAGGGTGTCTCAGGGTTTTGACCCAGCAACAGTGAAGGAACGGCGATATATTTCCAGGTCAGGATGGTGAATTACTTGAAGGGGAACTTCCAGGTGGTGGTGTTCACATCTATCTGCTGCCCTTGGCCTTCTAGATGGTAGTGGTTGTGGGTTTGGAAGGTGTTGTTTCAGTGAGTGGGCAAAAACGTGGCAGATGTAATATAATGTGGGAAAGTGTGAGGTTATGCACTTTGGCAGGAAGAATAGAGGAGCTGAATATTATTTAAATGGAGAAAGACTGCAGAAAGCTGCAGCACAGAGGGATTTGAGGGTCCTCGTGCATGAATCCCAAAAAGCTAACATACAAGTTCAGCAGGTAACAAGGAGGCAAATAGAATGTTGGCCTTTATTTCAAAGGGAATGCAGCATAAAAATAGGGAAGTCTTGACAAAACTATACCAGGCACTCGTTAGACCACATCCAGAATACTGTGAACAGTTTTGGTTCCCTTATCTAAGGAAAGATGTACTGGCATTGGAGGCAGTCCAGAGAAGGTTCACTAGGTTGATCCCGGGTATGGAGGGATTTTCTTATGAGGAGAGGTTGAGTAGGTTGGGTCTGTACTCACTGGAGTTTAGAAGAATGAGAGGTGACCTTACTGAAACATATAAGATTCTTAGGGTGCTTGACAGGGTAGATGCTGAGAGGTTGTTTCCCCTTGTGGGAGAGTCTAGGACCAGAAAACATAATCTCAGAGTAAGGGGTCACCCATTTAAGACAGAGATGAGGAGGAATTTCTTCTCTCAGAGGGTAGTCAATCTGTGGAATTCTTTACCACAGAGGGCTGTAGAGGTTGGGTCATTAAGTATATTCAAGGCTGAGATAGACAGATTTTTAATCAGTAAGGGAATCAAGGGTTATGGGGAAAAGGCAGGAAAGTGTAATTGAGGATTATCAGATCAGCCATGATCTCATTGAATGGCAGAGCAGACTCGATGGGCTGAATGGCCTACTTCTGCTCCTATGTCTTATGGTCTTATAGCCTGTGCCTTGTAGTTGGTGGGCAGGTTTTGGGGAGTCAGGAGGTGAGTTACTGTCTGCGGCATTCCCAGCCTCCGGCCTATCCTTGTAGCCACAGTATTTATTTAGCTAGTCCAGTTCAGTTTCTGGACAATGATAACCCTCAGGATGTTGATGGTGGAGGATTCAGCGATGGTGATCTTTTGTTGGTTACACCCCCAAACCCTTTTGTCAATCTGTGGGAAGGTGGAGGTGTAACAGAACACAGCAGAATTCAGGAGAGATGTTCATGTACAGAAACATATGGTTAGGAGGGTCTCTCTAATTGTCTGACAGACCTGATAAAACATGAAGGAAATAATGAATATAAAATCTAATCTAATTAAAATACACAAGTAGGAAGTGATTCCAATTACTCTGAATTCAGGGAGCAAGGCTGGTGTCTTTATAGTAATGAAAGATTCATGTTTTGAGTTCTACATTCACTGAGATGAATCTGTAATATAATTCAGTGCTATAAAGAGTGGGATGTGCTGTTAATTACTGAGTGTGCCACCTCCTAAGTGTAGCTTTCTGCTGTCCATCACTGAGCGCTGGTGCAAGGAACAGTTTCACAGTCTATGCTCATGTGTATATTTGTGGCACTGTTCTTCTTTCAGCAAGCCTAGCAGCCAACTTTCACACAGCAAGATCCCACACAAACAATTTAGTGAGATGAATAATCTGTTGATCTATTCTTTGGTGCCGCTAATTGAGGGATTAACATCGGCCAGGCTGTTTGAAAAACTCCCAGAGTTGGAAAAACTCTGTTTGATTAGCCTGAGATCTTTTACCTGAGAGGGCAGATAGAGTCTCAGTTTAACCTCACCCGAAAGGTAGCACATCTGATCACAGTGAGCACAGTGCTCCCTTACAAGAACCTAAGAACACATACGAGGAGGAGTGAATTGTATAGACTGTCGAGCCTGCTCCAGCATTCAATATGATCATGGCTGATCTTGGCCTTCAATTCCATTTTCTGGCCCACTCCTCATATCCCCTAATTCCCTAAGAGACCAAAAATCTGTCCATTCCAGCCATAAATATATTCAACGATGGAGCACCCACAACCCTCTGGGGTAGAGAATTCCAAAGATTCACAACCCATTAAGTGAAGAAATTTCTCCTCATCTCAGTCCTAAACAATCGGCCCCTTATCCTGAGACCATGGCCCCAGGTTTTAGATTCCCCGACCGGCAGATACAATCTCTCAGCATCTGCCCTATCGAGCACCTTCAGAATCTTGGAGGTTTCAATGAGATCGCCTCTCATTCTTCTAAACTCCAGAGAATATAGACCCAATTTACTCAGCCTCCCATCATAGCACAGCCACCTCAGCCCAGGGATTAATCTAGTGAACTTTCACTGTACCACCTCCAATGTATATTCTTTCTTAAATGTGGAGACCAAAGCTGCACACGGTATTTCAGATGTGGTCTCTCCAAAACCCTGTCCAGTTGTGACAAAACTTCTTTATCCCTGTACTCCAACAAAGGCCAACATGCTGTTTGCCTTCCCAATTACTTGCTGCACCTGCCTGCTAACTTTCTGTGTTCCTTGTCCAAGACACCCAAGTCTCTTTGAACATCAACACTTACCAAGTTTCACAGCTTTTAAAAAATATTCTGTTCTTTTATTCCTAGGACCAAAAGTGAACAACTTCACATTTCCCTACATCATACTCCATCTGCCATCTTGTATCCCATTCCCATTACCCTGTCTATATCTCTTTGAAGCCCCTCTGTGTCATTTCCACCTAGCTTGGTATCATCAGCAAACTCCCATACATTGCTCCCTGTCCCTTCATCTAAGGCCGGAATTTTCCGGACCCTCTAGCCAGCAGGGTCTTCCGGCCCCACCAGAGGGAATGGAAGTTTGAATACATCGCCACGTCCACCTTGGCAGGACCCACTGTGCTAGTATGGAAAATCCCAGCCTAAGTCATTAATATAGATTGTAAATAGCTGAGGCCCCAGCCCTGATCCTTGTGGCATGTCAACTTGAACAAACCCTATTTATGCCCACTCTCTGTTTTCTATCCAGTAACCAACCCTCTATCCATGCTAATATATTATCCCCAACTCCATGAGCCCTTATCTTGCTCTTTAACCTTTTGTGTGCACCTTATTGAATGCCTTTTGGAAACCTAGGTATACTACATCTACTGGTTCCCCTTTATCTACCCTAGCAGTTACATCCACTGAGAGTGTGCTTGAATCCTAAAGTGGGGACTGAACAGGTAATCTTCTTAAAAAAGGATTTGCATTTATAAAGCAGTTTTCATGTCATGCTAAAGCGCTTTACAGCCAATTAAGTACTGTTTAAGAAAATAGTTCATGATTCTCAACAAAGATATATCCCAGTCAGGAAGAAGGATTCAAGGAAGGGGATAAACCAACCATGGTTAACCAAGGAAGTTAAGCACAGTATCAAATTGAAAGATAAAATATACAATGTGGTAAAGATTAGTGGTAAGCCCCTTATCCTGAGACTGTGGCCCTAGAGAAAAAGTACTAGGGCAATTAATGGGACTAAAGGCCAATAAGTCCCTTGGACTTGATGGGTTGCATCCTAGGATATTAAAGGAAGTAGCTACAGAGATAGTGGATGCACTGGTAGTAATCTTCCAAGAATACTTAGATTCTGGAAATGTCCCAGAGGATTGGAGAACGGCCAATGTAACACCCTTATTCAAAAAGGGAGGGAGACAAAAAACAGGTTACTATAGGTCGGTTAACTTAACATCTGTCATTGGGTAAATGTTGGAGTCTGTTATAAAGGATGTAATAGCAGAGCATTTATAAATATATAATCTAATCAAGCAGAGTCAGCATGGCTTCATAAGGGGGAAATCATGCCTGACAAATTTATTAGAATTCAATTTCACAGCTTTGGGATATTTTACATCCACCTGAGGTAGCACATCTGAAATGCAGCACCACCAACAGTGTAGCAGTCCCTCAGCACCACACTGGGGGGTCAGCCTTGCCCTGGAGTGGGATCTGAACCTACAGCCTCCTAACAGAGGGGCACAGGTGCTATCCACTGAGCCATGGCTGACACTGCAGCTTCAATCCAGGCACCACCCTAATATGGTGAGGTCATGACTGGGCAATCTGCTTTAATGATGTTGGGGAGAGGTAAATATTGGCCAGGACGCCGGGGAGAACCACTCACTCTTCTTCAAGATAGTTCTGTCGGATCTTCGACGCCCACCTGATAGGGAAGGTGGGTTTTAATGTCTCATGAGAAGATGGCACCTCTGACAGTGCAGCTCTCCCTCAGTACTGCACTGGGAGTGTCAGCCTTCAACATGTGCCCATGTCCCTGGAGTGGGACTTGAATTTCCGACGGGTAATTCTTTTTGATTGTGGCTCCACGGTGAGCGACCAGTTCGCGTCTTGAGCCGCGGCCACATGTTTGTCAGCTTTATAACAGCCACTCATTGGCTAATTGGCCACTATGTGGAGTAAATGCAGTGCCTACCTGGGTCCGCTATGGACAATGTGCAACACACTTAAAAGATTATACCTCACACAGATGTATAGAAGATGTTTCCACCTATTGAGGAAGCATAAAACTAGGAGTCACAATTATGTGACAGTCACTAATAAATCCTGTGGGGGATTCAGGAGAATCTCCTTTTCCCAGAATGTGGAGCTTGCTCCCACAGTGAGTGGTTGAGGTGGGCAGCGTAGGGGAAGCTAGATAAGTACGTGAGGGGAAAGCAATAGAATGCTACGATATAGGGTTAGATGGAGTAGGGTCAGAGGAGGCTCGAGAAGAGCAGAAACACCAGCTTTGACCAGTTGGGCCAAATGGCTTGTTCCCATGATGTAAATTGTACAACATTCTATCTAGCCACCCTGCAAACTTGGTTCGACTACCTTTGGGAGTCAGCTAGATTTTGCGGAGCTTTGCCATATAATTAGTCTTCACCCGATAATCTTTAAACAATGATGCGTGAATTGACAATACATTCAAGGACAGGGCTTGTTAGTTCAAAGGTGGTTTTTCAGCTTGTTATCTCCAATACTGGTGGAAATACTGGCAGCCCCTTGATTGACACCCCCTCCACCAGCTTAGACATTCACTCCCTCCGCCATCGATGCACAGTAGCAGCAGTGTGTGTACCATCTACAAAATGCACTGCAGGAACTCACCATGGGCCCTTAGACAGTACTTTCCGATCCAGCAGCACCTACCACCTAGAAGGACAAGGGCAGCAGATAGATGGGAACACCACCGCCTGGAAGTTCCCCTCCAAGTTACTCACCATCCTGACTTGGAAATATATCGCCATTCCTTCACTGTCGCTGGGTCAAAATCCTGGAACTCCCTCCCTAACAGTACTGTGGGTGTACCTACACCACATGGACTGCAGCGACTCAAGAAGGCAGCTCACCGCCACCTTCTCAAGGGCAATTAGGGGTGGGCAATAAATGCTGGCCTAGCCAGCGATGTCCACACTCTGTCAATGAATGTTGTAATCGGCGAGCAGGCCTTGAGACAAGCCTTCCACCCAACTCACCCCCGCTCCTCGGTATCCTCCTCGGTCCTTCCTGCACCGACTTTTAATCCCACCCACCCACTGCACCTCCCCGGGCCGGAAATATGTCGTCCAGGCAGCCATTTTGAAAGATCAGGTTCATGGAGCCGGGAATTCTCCCGTTCCTCCACATCCGATCTGGGAGTAAAAATCTGGACTGTAATGTTTTTCTCTCGGTGACGTGCTCTCGGTGAGCCTGGTCTCTTTCAGCGTTCAGGCTATCAGGTTCTGTGTCGATCACGGCTCCTTGCACGAATTAAGATAATTTAAGTTAGTTGGCAACCAATGGAAGGAGATAGCTGAAGAGATGGTGGAGGCGTTAGTGGTGATCTTTCAGGAATCACTGGAGTCAGGGAAGGTCCCAGAGGACTGGAAAATTGTTAATGTAACCCCCCCCCCCCCTCGTTTAAGAAGGGAGTGAGGCAAAAGATGGGAAATTACAGGCCGATTAGCCTGACCTTGGTCGTTGGTAAGATTTTAGAGTCAATTATTAAGGATGAGATTTCAGAATACTTGGAAGTGCATGGTAAAATAGGGCAAAGTCAGCACGGTTTCATCAAGGGGAGGTCATGCCTGACAAATCTGTTAGAATTCTTTGAGGAGGTAACAAGTAGGTTAGACAAAGGAGAGCCAATGGATGTTATCTACTTGGACATCCAGAAGGCCTTTGACAAGGTGCCGCACAGGAGGCTGCTCAGTAAGATAAGAGCCCATGGTGTTAGAGGCAAGGTACTAGCATGGATAGAAGATTGGCTGTCTGGCAGGAGGCAGAGAGTGGGGATAAGGGGGTCCTTGTCAGGATGGCGGCCGGTGACTAGTGAAGTTCCGCAGGGGTCAGTGTTGGGACCACAACTTTTCACTTTATACATTAATGATCTAGATGAAGGAACTGAGGGCATCCTGGCTAAGTTTGCAGATGATACAAAGATAGGTGGATGGACAGGTAGTATTGAGGAGGCGGGGAGGCTGCAGAAGGATTTGGACAGTTCAGGAGAATGGGCAAAGAAGTGGCAGATGGAATACAACGTGGGGAAGTGTGAGGTCATGCACTTTGGTAGGAAGAATAGAGGCATAGACTATTTTCTAAATGGGGAGAGAATTCAGAAATCTGGAGTGCAAAGGGACTTGGGAGTCCTAGTCCAGGATTCTCTTAAGGTTAACTTGCAGGTTGAGTCGGTAGTTAGGAAGGCAAATGCAATATTGGCATTTATTTCGAGAGGACTAGAATATAAAAGCAGGGATGTGCTGCTGAGACTTTATAAGGCTCTGGTCAGACCACATTTAGAATATTGTGAGCAACTTTGGGCCCCGTATCTCAGGAAGGATGTTCTGGTCCTGGAGAGGGTCCAGAGGAGATTCACGAGAATGATCCCAGGAATGAAAGGCTTAACATATGAGGAACGTTTGAGGACTCTGGGTCTATACTCAATGGAGTTTAGAAGGATGAGGGGGGATCTGATTGAAACTTACAGAATACTGAAAGGCCTGGATAGAGTGGACATGGGGAAGATGTTTCCATTAGTAGGAGAGACTAGGACCCGAGGGCACAGCCTCAGAGTAAAAGGAAGACCTTTTAGAACAGAGATGAGGAGAAACCTCTTTAGCCAGAGAGTGGTGAATCTATGGAATTCATTGCCACATAAGGCTGTGGAGGCCAGGTCATTGAGTGTATTTAAGACGGAGATAGATAGGTTCTTGATTGGTAAGGGGATCAAAGGTTACAGGGAGAAGGCGGGAGAATGGGGTTGAGAAACTTATCAGCCATGATTGAATGGCGGAGCAGACTTGATGGGCCACGTAATTTCTGCTCCTATGTCTTATGGTCTAATGGGGAGATATGGAGGTTTATTTACAGTGATTTGTGATGATCTGCTTGAAAGGAAGGTGAAGGCAGGTTCAATGCTAATCTTCAAAAGGGAATTTGGTAAATACTTGAAAAGGAAAGAATTACAGGGGCTGTGGGGAAAGAGCGGTGGAGTGGAACTAATTGGATCGCTCTTTTCAAAACACCAGCACAGGCTCAATGGGCTGAATAGTCTCCTTCTTTGATATTTGACTCTTTGATGCTATGTTAGATGTCACGATGTGTACAAAAGAAAGGGCTCAGATTTACACAGCACCTTTCACATCCTCAGAACAATCCCAACCATTAGACTAATTTTGAAGAAAATGTTGCCATGTGACGGATGTAAAGCCAAATGAACTATTGATTCAATCTTGGTCAGATGCCTTCGAAGATCTTCAGAAGCCCAACGCGTCCCTTATGCTTTATTCACACGTATAAAACTCTGCTGGGCCCTGAGAGGGTTGGATGTGTTTACATTATTATTAGGCTTGAAAAAATCTCTGCAATTGATTTATCCTCTGCTGGGGGAAATCTAGGTTTGGGCGGAGTTGAGTTAATGGAGAATGGAATATATTCTTCTTTAGTAACAGGAACTGTCATTGTACCAACCTCAGGAGCATTAAATAATGAATGATCCATCTTATGAGTAAATATGCACAGGTCATATTCAATCATACATATTGGATGTTCCTATATTGAAAAGAATATGCAAATTTTATTATGAAAAGTGCAATCACTGGGAATGAATAATGCAGCAGCCAAACTTAATCTGTGAAGTCTGATGGGCTTTGAGTCATTAGAGCCTTTGTAGATGTTGAATTATTTCCTAGTTAAATTTTGTTACGAGGGGTTGGGTGTGTTTTTTGTGCTGGGGTTGAAGAGGATGTAAGTCTTAATTATGGTCACCATCCACCCCCCACCACCCTCCCCAACCCCACCCCCCCAACCCCACCCCCAACCCCCGTCACTCAAATTTCAGGAACTTTGGTGCCGCTGCCTGTCCACATCCCCCTCCCACTGCAGCCCCCTTCCCCACCCTACCACAACAGCTCTTGGTGTTGTGAATTAGGATTTAGCCGACACGGAGGTAATTAACCCAACAGACCAACAACGTCCAAGCCCGAACCAACCTCCAGTCTGACAAGCTTCAAACCAGATTGCCAAGGCCGTAAGAGATACAACAACAACAACGTTCATTTATATAGCATCTTTTACTGTAATAAGACGCTCCAATGTGCTTCACAGGAGGGATTATTTGATACCAAACCTCAGAAAGAATTATTAAACCGGGTGACCAAACGTTCATTTTTCAAATATGTTCATGGGGTGTGGGTGTCAGTAGCCAAGCCAGGCAAGAGTTACCCATCCCTAATTACCCTTGTGAGCAATTACAAGTCAACCACATTGCTGTGGGTCTGGAGTCACATGTAGGCCAGACCGGGTAAGGACAGCAGATTTCCTTCCCTAAAAGGACATTAGTGACCCAGATGGGTTTTTTTTTTGAGAATAGCTTTCAATACCAGATTTTTTTTTAATTTTATTATTTTTTTGCCTTTCATAAACAAGTTTATTCTTTTTTAAACTGCCAATACATATTGAAAAAGACCACAGTATGTTACAACCAATCCAGATAACTTACCAATCTTCACCAGCAGCGTGTGTAACTGGCACATATATAAAGGCGTTAAGCCTCCACTACATGGATGTTTCTGTCTCTTGAGTTCATAGACCATCATTATTCTTGAAGTGAAGTTAATTATACACTTTTCATCATTTTCCATCAGAAAAGGAAACTGTTGGAGTTCCTATTGGCTTACTACCTACTTTTCTTCATGAAATAATTTGAAACTGCAGTCCTCCATGCTCTCAGAGGTCAGAAAGTGCTGAAAGCCATAGCTGGTCACTCAACGCCTATAAAGGAAAACCACAAAGGGTTCCACCTCACATGTTAACCCACCCTTTCTCTTTCCAGATTCTAACGCTGCACATTTCCAGCATTTCTCGTTTCAAATTTCGAGCATTTGGCAATTTTTTTTCCTTGATATATTCTACATATAAAATATAAATTTGCCTCAGAAGGTTGTGGGTTGAGGTCCAACCTCAGAGACTTCAGCATATCATCTAGGCTTGGACTTCTGTGCAATACTGAGGCAGTGCTGCAGTGTCAGCGATGCCATCTTTCAGTGGAGATGTTAAACTGAGGTCCCATCTATTCTTGCAGGAAATGTAAAGGATCCCACAGCACCACTCAAGGAAGAGAGTTTTCCTGGTGTCCTGCCCAACGTTTATCCCTCAACTAACACCATTGAGACAGATCAGTTGGTCATTTCATTGGAGTGTGCAAATTGGCTGCCACATTTTCTACATTACAACATTAACTATACTTCTTTGGCTGGTAGGGTGTGTGGGACATCCTGGAATCTTAAAAAAAAAGATATAAATGCAAGTCTATATTCTTACAAAATGTAATTTCTTTTAAGCTTCTGGACGCCTGTTATTAGCAAGGAAGAACGGTGTGTCTTTCTTTATTTTTTTTGCAAGCTAGCTGGAATTAATCATCCAACTCAGTAAGATATGACAACATCTCCTTGCTGATTCACATACATCTGAATCTATTCTTGATTGTGAAGTTCCCTCAGCATTCTTACAAAAACATCAGAGCTGTCAGGAACAAGTGGCGAATGCACCATTCGACAGGGTTTCCCTTTCACTGCCCTGTGTCAGTGCATTGGATAAAATGGGGTGGTGTGACCTGACACTGCAGTATTGACCCTGAAAGCATTGCATCAAAATTATTCCTGGCAAAGCTTACCATTCTGCCATACAACATCCACCTGAAGCGTGCCCCAGTAGGTATAAATAAGACCCAGTAGGTGTGACATTGTTTTCTCTCAAATATTGGCTGTAGCCTGTTGTTATCTAGGTGTGAGAGTGAGCAGCGTGGTGGTACCCCAGAGGCAGATACTGCTTCCTAGTCGAAATATCTGCAACTTGATTAAACTTTTGCCGAGACGTTACTTGCTGCTCTCTCGAGTGTCTCTGAAGATTTTTGTACCATTTATTGTGAATTCTAGAGAAGGTTATTTTTTGAATTGGATTGATGGATCTTCCAATTGGAATCCCTACTCTGAAGAAGGTCAGTATGAGCAGATTGAATAATTTAGACTGGAAAAGCGTGGAGTGAAGCTTTGCATAAGACTGTAATAGAATTCTTTTCCTGTCAGCGCCTGAGACGAAGGCATGTTCCTGTCCTGTGGGTGACAAGGGGATGGCGTTATTTGCTGGCTGAAGATCTGCAGACCACTTCGACAAGGAGAGTTGTCAAATTAATGACGTATTTTTTTCTTTGCCACTGGGTCTTTCCTGGCACCTACAGATGATATTTTTAAATTTTTTGTTTATTAAGTTTTAACGATAA